>NW_026780138.1:0-52819 GCF_030144855.1 Hypanus sabinus
GCTGTTCTCAACAGTACACACTCCGTAACGTCCGCTGTTCTCAACAGTACACACTCCGTAACGTCCGCTGTTCTCAACAGTCCACACTCCCTAACGTCCGCTGTTCTCAACAGTCCACTCCCTACGTCCTGTTCTCACAGTCCACACTCAGTAACGTCCGCAGTTCTCAACAGTCCACACACCCTAACGTCCGCAGTTTCAACAGTCCACACACCCCTAACGTCCGCAGTTCTCAACAGTCCACACTCCCTAACGTCTGCTGTTCTCAACAGTCCACACTCCCTAACGTCTGCTGCTCTCAACAGCGCACACTCCCTAACGTCTGCTGTTCTCAACAGTGCACACACCCTAACGTCTGCTGTTCTCAACAGTGCACACTCCCTAACGTCTGCTGTTCTCAACTGTCCACACTCCCTAACGTCCGCTGTTCTCAACAGTCCACACTCCCTAACGTCTGCTGTTCTCAACAGTCCACACTCCCTAACGATCCGCTGTTCTCAACAGTCCAAACTCCCTAACGTCCGCTGTTCTCAACAGTCCACACTCCCTAACGTCCGCTGTTCTCAACAGTCCACACTCTCTAACGTCTGCTGCTCTCAACAGTCCACACTCCCTAATGTCTGCTGCTCTCAACAGTCCACACTCAGTAACGTCCGCTGTTCTCAACAGTCCACACTCCCTAACGTCTGCTGCTCTCAACAGCACACACTCCCTAACGTCTGCTGTTCTCAACAGTCCACACTCCCTAACGTCCGCTGTTCTCAACAGTCCACACTCCCTAACGTCTGCGGCTCTCAACAGTCCACACTCCCTAACGTCTGCTGTTCTCAACAGTCCACACTCCCTAACGTCTGCTGTTCTCAACAGTCCACACTCCCTAACGTCTGCTGCTCTCAACAGTCCACACTCCCTAACGTCTGCTGCTCTCAACAGTCCACACTCCCTAACGTCTGCTGCTCTCAACAGTCCACACTCCCTAACGTCTGCTGCTCTCAACAGTCCACACTCCCTAAAGTCTGCTGTTCTCAACAGTCCACACTCCATGTCTGCTCTCAACAGTCCACACTCCCTAAAGTCTGCTGTTCTCAACAGTCCACACTCCATGTCTGCTCTCAACAGTCCACACTCCCTAATGTCTGCTGTTCTCAACAGTCCACACTCCCTAACGTCTGCTGTTCTCAACAGTCCACACTCCCTAACGTCCGCTGTTCTCAACAGTCCACACTCCCTAACGTCTGCTGCTCTCAACAGTCCACACTCAGCAACGTCCGCTGTTCTCAACAGTCCACTCTCCCTAACGTCCGCTGTTCTCAACAGTACACACTCCCTAACGTCCGCTGTTCTCAACAGTCCACACTCCCTAACGTCTGCTGCTCTCAACAGTCCACACTCAGCAACGTCCGCTGTTCTCAACAGTCCACACTCCCTAACGTCTGCTGCTCTCAACAGTACACACTCAGCAACGTCCGCTGTTCTCAACAGTACACACTCAGTAACGTCCGCTGTTCTCAACAGTACACACTCCGTAACGTCCGCTGTTCTCAACAGTCCACACACCCTAACGTCCGCTGTTCTCAAAAGTCCACACTCCCTAACGTCTGCTGTTCTCAACAGTCCAATCTCCCTAACGTCTGCTGCTCTCAACAGTCCACACACCCTAACGTCTGCTGCTCTCAACAGTCCACACACCCTAACGTCTGCTGCTCTCAACAGTCCACACACCCTAACGTCCGCTGTTCTCAACAGTCCACACTCCCTAACGTCCGCTGTTCTCAACAGTCCACACTCCCTAACGTCTGCTGCTCTCAACAGTCCACACTCCCTAACGTCTGCTGCTCTCAACAGTCCACACACCCTAACGTCTGCTGCTCTCAACAGTCCACACACCCTAACGTCCGCTGTTCTCAACAGTCCACACACCCTAACGTCTGCTGCTCTCAACAGTCCACACACCCTAACGTCCGCTGTTCTCAACAGTCCACACTCCCTAACGTCTGCTGCTCTCAACAGTCCACACACCCTAACGTCCGCTGCTCTCAACAGTCCACACTCCCTAACGTCCGCTGTTCTCAACAGTCCACACTCAGTAACGTCCGCAGTTCTCAACAGTCCACACACCCTAACGTCCGCAGTTCTCAACAGTCCACACTCCCTAACGTCTGCTGTTCTCAACAGTCCACACTCCCTAACGTCTGCTGCTCTCAACAGCGCACACTCCCTAACGTCTGCTGTTCTCAACAGCCCACACTCCCTAACGTCCGCTGTTCTCAACAGTCCACACTCCCTAACGTCCGCTGTTCTCAACAGTCCACACTCCCTAACGTCCGCTGTTCTCAACAGTCCACACTCCCTAACGTCCGCTGTTCTCAACAGTCCACACTCCCTAACGTCCGCTGCTCTCAACAGTGCACACACCCTAACGTCTGCTGCTCTCAACAGCGCACACTCCCTAACGTCTGCTGTTCTCAACAGTGCACACACCCTAACGTCTGCTGCTCTCAACAGTCCACATTCCCTAACGTCTGCTGCTCTCAACAGTCCACACTCCCTAACGTCTGCTGCTCTCAACAGCGCACACTCCCTAACGTCTGCTGTTCTCAACAGTACACACTCAGTAACGTCCGCTGTTCTCAACAGTACACACTCCCTAACGTCTGCTGCTCTCAACAGTCCACACTCAGTAACGTCTGCTGTTCTCAACAGTACACACTCCCTAACGTCCGCTGCTCTCAACAGTCCACACACCCTAACGTCTGCTGCTCTCAACAGTCCACACTCAGTAACGTCTGCTGTTCTCAACAGCGCACACTCCCTAACGTCCGCTGCTCTCAACAGTCCACACTCCCTAACGTCTGCTGCTCTCAACAGTCCACACTCCCTAACGTCCGCTGCTCTCAACAGTACCAACTCCGTAACGTCCGCTGTTCTCAACAGTCCACACTCCCTAACGTCTGCTGCTCTCAACAGTACACACTCCATAACGTCTGCTGTTCTCAACAGTACACACTCCCTAACGTCTGCTGTTCTCAACAGTACACACTCCCTAACGTCTGCTGTTCTCAACAGCCCACACTCCCTAACGTCTGCTGTTCTCAACAGCCCACAATCCCTAACGTCTGCTGTTCTCAACAGCCCACAATCCCTAACGTCTGCTGTTCTCAGCAGCCCACACTCCCTAACGTCTGCTGTTCTCAGCAGCCCACACTCCCTAACGTCTGCTGTTCTCAGCAGCCCACACTCCCTAACGTCTGCTGTTCTCAACAGCCCACACTCCCTAACGTCTGCTGTTCTCAGCAGTCCACACTCCCTAACGTCCGCTGTTCTCAACAGTCCACACTCCCTAACGTCCGCTGTTCTCAACAGTCCACACTCAGTAACGTCCGCAGTTCTCAACAGTCCACACACCCTAACGTCCGCAGTTCTCAACAGTCCACACTCAGTAACGTCTGCTGCTCTCAACAGTCCACACTCCCTAACGTCTGCTGCTCTCAACAGCGCACACTCCCTAACGTCTGCTGCTCTCAACAGCGCACACTCCCTAACGTCCGCTGCTCTCAACAGTACACACTCCCTAACGTCCGCTGCTCTCAACAGTCCACACTCCCTAACGTCTGCTGCTCTCAACAGTCCACACTCCCTAACGTCTGCTGCTCTCAACAGTCCACACTCCCTAACGTCTGCTGCTCTCAACAGTCCACACTCCCTAACGTCCGCTGTTCTCAACAGTCCACTCTCCCTAACGTCTGCTGCTCTCAACAGTCCACACTCCCTAACGTCTGCTGTTCTCAACAGCCCACACTCCCTAACGTCTGCTGTTCTCAACAGCACACACTCCCTAACGTCCGCTGCTCTCAACAGTCCACACTCCCTAACGTCCGCTGTTCTCAACAGTCCACTCTCCCTAACGTCTGCTGCTCTCAACAGTCCACACTCCCTAACGTCTGCTGTTCTCAACAGCCCACACTCCCTAACGTCTGCTGTTCTCAACAGCACACACTCCCTAACGTCTGCTGTTCTCAACAGCACACACTCCCTAACGTCTGCTGTTCTCAACAGTCCACACTCCCTAACGTCCGCTGTTCTCAACAGTCCACACTCAGTAACGTCCGCTGTTCTCAACAGTACACACACCCTAACGTCCGCTGTTCTCAACAGTACACACACCCTAACGTCCGCTGTTCTCAACAGTCCACACACCCTAACGTCCGCAGTTCTCAACAGTCCACACTCCCTAACGTCTGCTGCTCTCAACAGCGCACACTCCCTAACGTCTGCTGTTCTCAACAGTAAACACTCAGTAACGTCCGCTGTTCTCAACAGTACACACTCCCTAACGTCTGCTGCTCTCAACAGTCCACACTCAGTAACGTCTGCTGTTCTCAACAGTACACACTCCCTAACGTCCGCTGCTCTCAACAGTCCACACTCCCTAACGTCCGCTGCTCTCAACAGTCCACACTCAGTAACGTCTGCTGTTCTCAACAGCGCACACTCCCTAACGTCCGCTGCTCTCAACAGTCCACACTCCCTAACGTCTTCTGCTCTCAACAGTCCACACTCCCTAACGTCTGCTGCTCTCAACAGTCCACACTCAGTAACGTCTGCTGTTCTCAACAGTCCACACTCCCTAACGTCTGCTGCTCTCAACAGTCCACACTCCCTAACGTCTGCTGCTCTCAACAGTACACACTCCATAACGTCTGCTGTTCTCAACAGTACACACTCCCTAACGTCTGCTGTTCTCAACAGTACACACTCCCTAACGTCTGCTGTTCTCAACAGCCCACACTCCCTAACGTCTGCTGTTCTCAACAGCCCACAATCCCTAACGTCTGCTGTTCTCAACAGCCCACAATCCCTAACGTCTGCTGTTCTCAGCAGCCCACACTCCCTAACGTCTGCTGTTCTCAGCAGCCCACACTCCCTAACGTCTGCTGTTCTCAGCAGCCCACACTCCCTAACGTCTGCTGTTCTCAACAGCCCACACTCCCTAACGTCTGCTGTTCTC
Source organism: Hypanus sabinus (assembly GCF_030144855.1). Taxonomy (NCBI): domain Eukaryota; kingdom Metazoa; phylum Chordata; class Chondrichthyes; order Myliobatiformes; family Dasyatidae; genus Hypanus; species Hypanus sabinus. The sequence continues at coordinate 5,009 of NW_026780138.1, forward strand.
AGCAGTCCACACTCCCTAACGTCCGCTGTTCTCAACAGTCCACACTCCCTAACGTCCGCTGTTCTCAACAGTCCACACTCAGTAACGTCCGCAGTTCTCAACAGTCCACACAGCCTAACGTCCGCAGTTCTCAACAGTCCACACTCCCTAACGTCTGCTGTTCTCAACAGTCCACACTCCCTAACGTCTGCTGCTCTCAACAGCGCACACTCCCTAACGTCTGCTGCTCTCAACAGCGCACACTCCCTAACGTCTGCTGTTCTCAACAGTGCACACACCCTAACGTCTGCTGCTCTCAACAGTCCACACTCCCTAACGTCTGCTGCTCTCAACAGTCCACACTCCCTAACGTCCGCTGTTCTCAACAGTCCACTCTCCCTAACGTCTGCTGTTCTCAACAGTCCACACTCCCTAACGTCTGCTGCTCTCAACAGCCCACACTCCCTAACGTCTGCTGTTCTCAACAGCACACACTCCCTAACGTCTGCTGTTCTCAACAGCACACACTCCCTAACGTCTGCTGTTCTCAACAGCACACACTCCCTAACGTCTGCTGTTCTCAACAGTCCACACTCCCTAACGTCCGCTGTTCTCAACAGTCCACACTCAGTAACGTCCGCTGTTCTCAACAGTACACACACCCTAACGTCCGCTGTTCTCAACAGTACACACACCCTAACGTCCGCTGTTCTCAACAGTCCACACTCCCTAACGTCTGCTGCTCTCAACAGCGCACACTCCCTAACGTCTGCTGTTCTCAACAGTACACACTCAGTAACGTCCGCTGTTCTCAACAGTACACACTCCCTAACGTCCGCTGCTCTCAACAGTCCACACTCCCTAACGTCCGCTGCTCTCAACAGTGCACACTCAGTAACGTCTGCTGTTCTCAACAGCGCACACTCCCTAACGTCCGCTGCTCTCAACAGTCCACACTCCCTAACGTCTTCTGCTCTCAACAGTCCACACTCTCTAACGTCTGCTGCTCTCAACAGTCCACACTCAGTAACGTCCGCTGTTCTCAACAGTACACACTCCCTAACGTCCGCTGCTCTCAACAGTCCACACTCAGTAACGTCTGCTGTTCTCAACAGCGCACACTCAGTAACGTCTGCTGTTCTCAACAGCGCACACTCCCTAACGTCCGCTGCTCTCAACAGTCCACACTCCCTAACGTCTGCTGTTCTCAACAGTACACACTCCCTAACGTCTGCTGTTCTCAACAGTACACACTCCCTAACGTCTGCTGTTCTCAACAGCCCACACTCCCTAACGTCTGCTGTTCTCAACAGCCCACACTCCCTAACGTCTGCTGTTCTCAACAGCCCACAATCCCTAACGTCTGCTGTTCTCAACAGCCCACACTCCCTAACGTCTGCTGTTCTCAGCAGCCCACACTCCCTAACGTCTGCTGTTCTCAGCAGCCCACACTCCCTAACGTCTGCTGTTCTCAGCAGCCCACACTCCCTAACGTCCGCTGTTCTCAACAGCCCACACTCCCTAACGTCCGCTGTTCTCAGCAGTCCACACTCCCTAACGTCCGCTGTTCTCAGCAGTCCACACTCCCTAACGTCCGCTGTTCTCAACAGTCCACACAGCCTAACGTCCGCAGTTCACAACAGTCCACACTCCCTAACGTCTGCTGCTCTCAACAGCGCACACTCCCTAACGTCTGCTGCTCTCAACAGCGCACACTCCCTAACGTCTGCTGTTCTCAACAGCGCACACTCCCTAACGTCTGCTGCTCTCAACAGTCCACACTCCCTAACGTCTGCTGCTCTCAACAGTACACACTCCCTAACGTCCGCTGTTCTCAACAGTCCACTCTCCCTAACGTCCGCTGCTCTCAACAGTCCACACTCCCTAACGTCTGCTGTTCTCAACAGCCCACACTCCCTAACGTCTGCTGTTCTCAACAGCCCACACTCCCTAACGTCTGCTGTTCTCAACAGCACACACTCCCTAACGTCTGCTGTTCTCAACAGTCCACACTCCCTAACGTCCGCTGTTCTCAACAGTCCACACTCCCTAACGTCTGCTGTTCTCAACAGCACACACTCCCTAACGTCTGCTGTTCTCAACAGTACACACTCAGTAACGTCCGCTGTTCTCAACAGTACACACTCAGTAACGTCCGCTGTTCTCAACAGTACACACACCCTAACGTCCGCTGTTCTCAACAGTACACACACCCTAACGTCCGCTGTTCTCAACAGTACATACACCCTAACGTCCGCAGTTCTCAACAGTCCACACACCCTAACGTCCGCAGTTCTCAACAGCGCACACTCCCTAACGTCTGCTGTTCTCAACAGCGCACACTCCCTAACGTCTGCTGCTCTCAACGGCGCACACTCCCTAACGTCTGCTGCTCTCTACAGCGCACACTCCCTAACGTCTGCTGTTCTAAACAGTCCACACACCCTAACGTCTGCTGTTCTCAACAGTCCACACTCCCTAACGTCTGCTGCTCTCAACAGTCCACACTCCCTAACGTCTGCTGTTCTCAACAGTCCACACTCCCTAACGTCTGCTGTTCTCAACAGTCCACACTCCCTAACGTCTGCTGTTCTCAACAGCACACACTCCCTAACGTCTGCTGCTCTCAACAGCACACACTCCCTAACGTCTGCTGCTCTCAACAGTCCACACTCCCTAACGTCTGCTGCTCTCAACAGTACACACTCAGTAACGTCCGCTGTTCTCAACAGTACACACTCAGTAACGTCCGCTGTTCTCAACAGTACACACTCAGTAACGTCCGCTGTTCTCAACAGTACACACTCCGTAACGTCCGCTGTTCTCAACAGTACACACACCCTAACGTCCGCTGTTCTCAACAGTCCACACACCCTAACGTCCGCTGTTCTCAAAAGTCCACACTCCCTAACGTCCGCTGTTCTCAACAGTCCACACTCAGTAACGTCCGCAGTTCTCAACAGTCCACACACCCTAACGTCCGCAGTTCTCAACAGTCCACACACCCTAACGTCCGCAGTTCTCAACAGTCCACACTCCCTAACGTCTGCTGTTCTCAACAGTCCACACTCCCTAACGTCTGCTGCTCTCAACAGCGCACACTCGCTAACGTCTGCTGTTCTCAACAGTGCACACTCCCTAACGTCCGCTGTTCTCAACAGTCCACACTCCCTAACGTCTGCTGCTCTCAACAGTCCACACTCCCTAACGTCTGCAGTTCTCAACAGTCCACACTCCCTAACGTCTGCTGTTCTCAACAGTCCACACTCCCTAACGTCTGCTGCTCTCAACAGTCCACACACCCTAACGTCTGCTGCTCTCAACAGTCCACACTCCCTAACGTCTGCTGCTCTCAACAGTCCACACACCCTAACGTCTGCTGCTCTCAACAGTCCACACACCCTAACGTCCGCTGTTCTCAACAGTCCACACACCCTAACGTCTGCTGCTCTCAACAGTCCACACACCCTAACGTCCGCTGTTCTCAACAGTCCACACTCCCTAACGTCTGCTGCTCTCAATAGTCCACACTCCCTAACGTCTGCTGCTCTCAACAGTCCACACATCCTTACGTCCGCTGCTCTCAACAGTCCACACTCCCTAACGTCCGCTGTTCTCAACAGTCCACACTCAGTAACGTCCGCAGTTCTCAACAGTCCACACTCCCTAACGTCTGCTGTTCTCAACAGTCCACACTCCCTAACGTCTGCTGCTCTCAACAGCGCACACTCCCTAACGTCTGCTGTTCTCAACAGCGCACACTCCCTAACGTCTGCTGTTCTCAACAGCCCACACTCCCTAACGTCCGCTGTTCTCAACAGTCCACAGTCCCTAACGTCTGCTGTTCTCAACAGTCCACACTCCCTAACGTCCGCTGTTCTCAACAGTCCACACTCCCTAACGTCCGCTGTTCTCAACAGTCCACACTCCCTAACGTCCGCTGTTCTCAACAGTCCACACTCCCTAACGTCCGCTGCTCTCAACAGTGCACACACCCTAACGTCTGCTGCTCTCAACAGCGCACACTCCCTAACGTCTGCTGTTCTCAACAGTGCACACACCCTAACGTCTGCTGCTCTCAACAGTCCACACTCCCTAACGTCCGCTGTTCTCAACAGTCCACACTCCCTAACGTCTGCTGCTCTCAACAGTCCACACTCCCTAACGTCTGCTGTTCTGAACAGTCCACACTCCCTAACGTCTGCTGCTCTCAACAGCGCACACTCCCTAACGTCCGCTGCTCTCAACAGTCCACACTCCCTAACGTCCGCTGTTCTCAACAGTCCACATTCCCTAACGTCTGCTGCTCTCAACAGTCCACACTCCCTAACGTCTGCTGCTCTCAACAGCGCACACTCCCTAACGTCTGCTGTTCTCAACAGCGCACACTCAGTAACGTCCGCTGTTCTCAACAGTACACACTCCCTAACGTCTGCTGCTCTCAACAGTACACACTCAGTAACGTCTGCTGCTCTCAACAGTACACACTCCCTAACGTCCGCTGCTCTCAACAGTCCACACACCCTAACGTCTGCTGTTCTCAACAGTCCACACTCCCTAACGTCTGCTGCTCTCAACAGTCCACACTCAGTAACGTCTGCTGCTCTCAACAGCGCACACTCCCTAACGTCCGCTGCTCTCAACAGTCCACACTCCCTAACGTCTGCTGCTCTCAACAGTCCACACTCCCTAACGTCTGCTGCTCTCAACAGTACCAACTCCGTAACGTCCGCTGTTCTCAACAGTCCACACTCCCTAACGTCTGCTGTTCTCAACAGTCCACACTCCATAACGTCTGCTGCTCTCAACAGTACACACTCCATAACGTCTGCTGTTCTCAACAGTACACACTCCCTAACGTCTGCTGTTCTCAACAGCACACACTCCCTAACGTCTGCTGTTCTCAACAGCCCACACTCCCTAACGTCTGCTGTTCTCAACAGCCCACAATCCCTAACGTCTGCTGTTCTCAACAGCCCACAATCCCTAACGTCTGCTGTTCTCAGCAGCCCACACTCCCTAACGTCTGCTGTTCTCAGCAGCCCACACTCCCTAACGTCTGCTGTTCTCAGCAGCCCACACTCCCTAACGTCTGCTGTTCTCAACAGCCCACACTCCCTAACGTCTGCTGTTCTCAGCAGTCCACACTCCCTAACTTCCGCTGTTCTCAACAGTCCACACTCCCTAACGTCCGCTGTTCTCAACAGTCCACACTCAGTAACGTCCGCAGTTCTCAACAGTCCACACACCCTAACGTCCGCAGTTCTCAACAGTCCACACTCCCTAACGTCTGCTGCTCTCAACAGCGCACACTCCCTAACGTCTGCTGCTCTCAACAGCGCACACTCCCTAACGTCTGCTGCTCTCAACAGTGCACACTCCCTAACGTCCGCTGCTCTCAACAGTCCACACTCCCTAACGTCCGCTGTTCTCAACAGTCCACTCTCCCTAACGTCTGCTGCTCTCAACAGTCCACACTCCCTAACGTCTGCTGTTCTCAACAGCCCACACTCCCTAACGTCTGCTGTTCTCAACAGCACACACTCCCTAACGTCTGCTGTTCTCAACAGCACACACTCCCTAACGTCTGCTGTTCTCAACAGTCCACACTCTCTAACGTCCGCTGTTCTCAACAGCACACACTCCCTAACGTCTGCTGTTCTCAACAGCGCACACTCCCTAACGTCTGCTGCTCTCAACAGCGCACACTCCCTAACGTCTGCTGCTCTCAACAGTCCACACTCCCTAACGTCCGCTGTTCTCAACAGTCCACTCTCCCTAACGTCTGCTGCTCTCAACAGTCCACACTCCCTAACGTCTGCTGTTCTCAACAGCCCACACTCCCTAACGTCTGCTGTTCTCAACAGCCCACACTTCCTAACGTCTGCTGTTCTCAACAGCACACACTCCCTAACGTCTGCTGTTCTCAACAGTCCACACTCCCTAACGTCCGCTGTTCTCAACAGTCCACACTCAGTAACGTCCGCTGTTCTCAACAGTACACACACCCTAACGTCCGCTGTTCTCAACAGTACACACACCCTAACGTCCGCTGTTCTCAACAGTCCACACACCCTAACGTCCGCAGTTCTCAACAGTCCACACTCCCTAACGTCTGCTGCTCTCAACAGCGCACACTCCCTAACGTCTGCTGTTCTCAACAGTACACACTCAGTAACGTCCGCTGTTCTCAACAGTACACACTCCCTAACGTCTGCTGCTCTCAACAGTCCACACTCAGTAACGTCTGCTGTTCTCAACAGTACACACTCCCTAACGTCCGCTGCTCTCAACAGTCCACACTCCCTAACGTCCGCTGCTCTCAACAGTCCACACTCAGTAACGTCTTCTGCTCTCAACAGTCCACACTCCCTAACGTCTGCTGCTCTCAACAGCGCACACTCCCTAACGTCCGCTGCTCTCAACAGTCCACACTCCCTAACATCTTCTGCTCTCAACAGTCCACACTCCCTAACGTCTGCTGCTCTCAACAGTCCACACTCAGTAACGTCTGCTGTTCTCAACAGTACACACTCCCTAACGTCCGCTGCTCTCAACAGTCCACACTCCCTAACGTCCGCTGCTCTCAACAGTCCACACTCAGTAACGTCCGCTGTTCTCAACAGCGCACACTCCCTAACGTCCGCTGCTCTCAACAGTCCACACTCCCTAACGTCCGCTGCTCTCAACAGTACCAACTCCGTAACGTCCGCTGTTCTCAACAGTCCACACTCCCTAACGTCTGCTGCTCTCAACAGTCCACACTCCCTAACGTCTGCTGCTCTCAACAGTACACACTCCATAACGTCTGCTGTTCTCAACAGTACACACTCCCTAACGTCTGCTGTTCTCAACAGTACACACTCCCTAACGTCTGCTGTTCTCAACAGCCCACACTCCCTAACGTCTGCTGTTCTCAACAGCCCACAATCCCTAACGTCTGCTGTTCTCAACAGCCCACAATCCCTAACGTCTGCTGTTCTCAGCAGCCCACACTCCCTAACGTCTGCTGTTCTCAGCAGCCCACACTCCCTAACGTCTGCTGTTCTCAGCAGCCCACACTCCCTAACGTCTGCTGTTCTCAACAGCCCACACTCCCTAACGTCTGCTGTTCTCAGCAGTCCACACTCCCTAACGTCCGCTGTTCTCAACAGTCCACACTCAGTAACGTCCGCAGTTCTCAACAGTCCACACAGCCTAACGTCCGCAGTTCTCAACAGTCCACACTCCCTAACGTCTGCTGTTCTCAACAGTCCACACTCCCTAACGTCTGCTGCTCTCAACAGCGCACACTCCCTAACGTCTGCTGCTCTCAACAGCGCACACTCCCTAACGTCTGCTGTTCTCAACAGTGCACACACCCTAACGTCTGCTGCTCTCAACAGTCCACACTCCCTAACGTCTGCTGCTCTCAACAGTCCACACTCCCTAACGTCCGCTGTTCTCAACAGTCCACTCTCCCTAACGTCTGCTGTTCTCAACAGTCCACACTCCCTAACGTCTGCTGCTCTCAACAGCCCACACTCCCTAACGTCTGCTGTTCTCAACAGCACACACTCCCTAACGTCTGCTGTTCTCAACAGTCCACACTCCCTAACGTCCGCTGTTCTCAACAGTCCACACTCAGTAACGTCCGCTGTTCTCAACAGTACACACACCCTAACGTCCGCTGTTCTCAACAGTACACACACCCTAACGTCCGCTGTTCTCAACAGTCCACACTCCCTAACGTCTGCTGCTCTCAACAGCGCACACTCCCTAACGTCTGCTGTTCTCAACAGTGCACACTCAGTAACGTCCGCTGTTCTCAACAGTACACACTCCCTAACGTCTGCTGCTCTCAACAGTCCACACTCAGTAACGTCTGCTGTTCTCAACAGTACACACTCCCTAACGTCCGCTGCTCTCAACAGTCCACACTCCCTAACGTCCGCTGCTCTCAACAGTCCACACTCAGTAACGTCTGCTGTTCTCAACAGCGCACACTCCCTAACGTCCGCTGCTCTCAACAGTCCACACTCCCTAACGTCTGCTGCTCTCAACAGTCCACACTCAGTAACGTCCGCTGTTCTCAACAGTACACACTCCCTAACGTCGGCTGCTCTCAACAGTACACACTCCCTAACGTCCGCTGCTCTCAACAGTCCACACTCAGTAACGTCTGCTGTTCTCAACAGTCCACACTCCCTAACGTCCGCTGTTCTCAACAGCGCACACTCCCTAACGTCCGCTGCTCTCAACAGCGCACACTCCCTAACGTCCGCTGCTCTCAACAGTCCACACTCCGTAACGTCTTCTGCTCTCAACAGTCCACACTCCCTAATGTCTGCTGCTCTCAACAGTCCACACTCCCTAACGTCTGCTGCTCTCAACAGCGCACACTCCCTAACGTCCGCTGCTCTCAACAGTACCAACTCCGTAACGTCCGCTGTTCTCAACAGTCCACACTCCCTAACGTCTGCTGCTCTCAACAGTCCACACTCCCTAACGTCTGCTGCTCTCAACAGTACACACTCCATAACGTCTGCTGTTCTCAACAGCCCACACTCCCTAACGTCTGCTGTTCTCAACAGCCCACACTCCCTAACGTCTGCTGTTCTCAACAGCCCACAATCCCTAACGTCTGCTGTTCTCAACAGCCCACAATCCCTAACGTCTGCTGTTCTCAGCAGCCCACACTCCCTAACGTCTGCTGTTCTCAGCAGCCCACACTCCCTAACGTCTGCTGTTCTCAGCAGCCCACACTCCCTAACGTCCGCTGTTCTCAACAGCCCACACTCCCTAACGTCCGCTGTTCTCAGCAGTCCACACTCCCTAACGTCCGCTGTTCTCAACAGTCCACACTCCCTAACGTCCGCTGTTCTCAACAGTCCACACAGCCTAACGTCCGCAGTTCACAACAGTCCACACTCCCTAACGTCTGCTGCTCTCAACAGCGCACACTCCCTAACGTCTGCTGCTCTCAACAGCGCACACTCCCTAACGTCTGCTGTTCTCAACAGCGCACACTCCCTAACGTCTGCTGCTCTCAACAGTCCACACTCCCTAACGTCTGCTGCTCTCAACAGTACACACTCCCTAACGTCCGCTGCTCTCAACAGTACACACTCCCTAACGTCCGGTGTTCTCAACAGTCCACTCTCCCTAACGTCTGCTGTTCTCAACAGTCCACACTCCCTAACGTCTGCTGTTCTCAACAGCCCACACTCCCTAACGTCTGCTGTTCTCAACAGCACACACTCCCTAACGTCTGCTGTTCTCAACAGCACACACTCCCTAACGTCCGCTGTTCTCAACAGTCCACACTGCCTAACGTCCGCTGTTCTCAACAGTCCACACTCCCTAACGTCTGCTGTTCTCAACAGCACACACTCCCTAACGTCTGCTGTTCTCAACAGTACACACTCAGTAACGTCCGCTGTTCTCAACAGTACACACTCAGTAACGTCCGCTGTTCTCAACAGTACACACACCCTAACGTCCGCTGTTCTCAACAGTACACACACCCTAACGTCCGCTGTTCTCAACAGTCCACACACCCTAACGTCCGCAGTTCTCAACAGTCCACACACCCTAACGTCCGCAGTTCTCAACAGCGCACACTCCCTAACGTCTGCTGTTCTCAACAGCGCACACTCCCTAACGTCTGCTGCTCTCAACAGCGCACACTCCCTAACGTCTGCTGCTCTCTACAGCGCACACTCCCTAACGTCTGCTGTTCTAAACAGTCCACACACCCTAACGTCTGCTGTTCTCAACAGTCCACACTCCCTAACGTCTGCTGCTCTCAACAGTCCACACTCCCTAACGTCTGCTGTTCTCAACAGTCCACACTCCCTAACGTCTGCTGTTCTCAACAGTCCACACTCCCTAACGTCTGCTGTTCTCAACAGCACACACTCCCTAACGTCTGCTGCTCTCAACAGCACACACTCCCTAACGTCTGCTGCTCTCAACAGTCCACACTCCCTAACGTCTGCTGCTCTCAACAGTACACACTCAGTAACGTCCGCTGTTCTCAACAGTACACACTCAGTAACGTCCGCTGTTCTCAACAGTCCACACTCCCTAACGTCCGCTGTTCTCAACAGTCCACACTCCCTAACGTCCGCTGTTCTCAACAGTCCACACAGCCTAACGTCCGCAGTTCACAACAGTCCACACTCCCTAACGTCTGCTGCTCTCAACAGCGCACACTCCCTAACGTCTGCTGCTCTCAACAGCGCACACTCCCTAACGTCTGCTGTTCTCAACAGCGCACACTCCCTAACGTCTGCTGCTCTCAACAGTCCACACTCCCTAACGTCTGCTGCTCTCAACAGTACACACTCCCTAACGTCCGCTGCTCTCAACAGTACACACTCCCTAACGTCCGGTGTTCTCAACAGTCCACTCTCCCTAACGTCTGCTGTTCTCAACAGTCCACACTCCCTAACGTCTGCTGTTCTCAACAGCCCACACTCCCTAACGTCTGCTGTTCTCAACAGCACACACTCCCTAACGTCTGCTGTTCTGAACAGCACACACTCCCTAACGTCCGCTGTTCTCAACAGTCCACACTCCCTAACGTCCGCTGTTCTCAACAGTCCACACTCCCTAACGTCTGCTGTTCTCAACAGCACACACTCCCTAACGTCTGCTGTTCTCAACAGTACACACTCAGTAACGTCCGCTGTTCTCAACAGTACACACTCAGTAACGTCCGCTGTTCTCAACAGTACACACACCCTAACGTCCGCTGTTCTCAACAGTACACACACCCTAACGTCCGCTGTTCTCAACAGTCCACACACCCTAACGTCCGCAGTTCTCAACAGTCCACACACCCTAACGTCCGCAGTTCTCAACAGCGCACACTCCCTAACGTCTGCTGTTCTCAACAGCGCACACTCCCTAACGTCTGCTGCTCTCAACAGCGCACACTCCCTAACGTCTGCTGCTCTCTACAGCGCACACTCCCTAACGTCTGCTGTTCTAAACAGTCCACACACCCTAACGTCTGCTGTTCTCAACAGTCCACACTCCCTAACGTCTGCTGCTCTCAACAGTCCACACTCCCTAACGTCTGCTGTTCTCAACAGTCCACACTCCCTAACGTCTGCTGTTCTCAACAGTCCACACTCCCTAACGTCTGCTGTTCTCAACAGCACACACTCCCTAACGTCTGCTGCTCTCAACAGCACACACTCCCTAACGTCTGCTGCTCTCAACAGTCCACACTCCCTAACGTCTGCTGCTCTCAACAGTACACACTCAGTAACGTCCGCTGTTCTCAACAGTACACACTCAGTAACGTCCGCTGTTCTCAACAGTACACACTCAGTAACGTCCGCTGTTCTCAACAGTACACACTCCGTAACGTCCGCTGTTCTCAACAGTACACACACCCTAACGTCCGCTGTTCTCAACAGTCCACACACCCTAACGTCCGCTGTTCTCAAAAGTCCACACTCCCTAACGTCCGCTGTTCTCAACAGTCCACACTCAGTAACGTCCGCAGTTCTCAACAGTCCACACACCCTAACGTCCGCAGTTCTCAACAGTCCACACACCCTAACGTCCGCAGTTCTCAACAGTCCACACTCCCTAACGTCTGCTGTTCTCAACAGTCCACACTCCCTAACGTCTGCTGCTCTCAACAGCGCACACTCGCTAACGTCCGCTGTTCTCAACAGTGCACACTCCCTAACGTCCGCTGTTCTCAACAGTCCACACTCCCTAACGTCTGCTGCTCTCAACAGTCCACACTCCCTAACGTCTGCAGTTCTCAACAGTCCACACTCCCTAACGTCTGCTGTTCTCAACAGTCCACACTCCCTAACGTCTGCTGCTCTCAACAGTCCACACTCCCTAACGTCTGCTGCTCTCAATAGTCCACACTCCCTAACGTCTGCTGTTCTCAACAGTCCACACTCCCTAACGTCTGCTGTTCTCAACAGTCCACACTCCATGTCTGCTCTCAACAGTCCACACTCCCTAACGTCCGCAGTTCTCAACAGTCCACACTCCCTAACGTCTGCTGTTCTCAACAGTCCACACTCCCTAACGTCCGCTGTTCTCAACAGTCCACACTCCCTAACGTCTGCTGTTCTCAACAGTCCACACTCTCTAACGTCTGCTGCTCTCAACAGTCCACACTCCCTAATGTCTGCTGCTCTCAACAGTCCACACTCAGTAACGTCCGCTGTTCTCAACAGTCCACACTCCCTAACGTCCGCTGCTCTCAACAGTCCACACTCCCTAATGTCTGCTGCTCTCAACAGTGCACACTCCATGTCTGCTCTCAACAGTCCACACTCCCTAACGTCTGCTCTCAACAGTCCACACTCCCTAACGTCCGCAGTTCTCAACAGTCCACACTCCCTAACGTCTGCTGTTCTCAACAGTCCACACTCCCTAACGTCCGCTGCTCTCAACAGCGCACACTCCCTAACGTCCGCTGTTCTCAACAGTGCACACACCCTAACGTCCGCTGTTCTCAACAGTGCACACACCCTAACGTCCGCTGTTCTCAACAGTACACACACCCTAACGTCCGCTGTTCTCAACAGTCCACACTCCCTAACGTCTGCTGCTCTCAACAGCGCACACTCCCTAACGTCTGCTGTTCTCAACAGTGCACACTCAGTAACGTCCGCTGTTCTCAACAGTACACACTCCCTAACGTCTGCTGCTCTCAACAGTCCACACTCAGTAACGTCTGCTGTTCTCAACAGTACACACTCCCTAACGTCCGCTGCTCTCAACAGTCCACACTCCCTAACGTCCGCTGCTCTCAACAGTCCACACTCAGTAACGTCTGCTGTTCTCAACAGCGCACACTCCCTAACGTCCGCTGCTCTCAACAGTCCACACTCCCTAACGTCTGCTGCTCTCAACAGTCCACACTCAGTAACGTCCGCTGTTCTCAACAGTACACACTCCCTAACGTCCGCTGCTCTCAACAGTACACACTCCCTAACGTCCGCTGCTCTCAACAGTCCACACTCCCTAACGTCTGCTGTTCTCAACAGTCCACACTCCATGTCTGCTCTCAACAGTCCACACTCCCTAACGTCCGCAGTTCTCAACAGTCCACACTCCCTAACGTCTGCTGCTCTCAACAGTCCACACTCCCTAACGTCTGCTGCTCTCAACAGTACACACTCCATAACGTCTGCTGTTCTCAACAGCCCACACTCCCTAACGTCTGCTGTTCTCAACAGCCCACACTCCCTAACGTCTGCTGTTCTCAACAGCCCACAATCCCTAACGTCTGCTGTTCTCAACAGCCCACAATCCCTAACGTCTGCTGTTCTCAGCAGCCCACACTCCCTAACGTCTGCTGTTCTCAGCAGCCCACACTCCCTAACGTCTGCTGTTCTCAGCAGCCCACACTCCCTAACGTCCGCTGTTCTCAACAGCCCACACTCCCTAACGTCCGCTGTTCTCAGCAGTCCACACTCCCTAACGTCCGCTGTTCTCAACAGTCCACACTCCCTAACGTCCGCTGTTCTCAACAGTCCACACAGCCTAACGTCCGCAGTTCACAACAGTCCACACTCCCTAACGTCTGCTGCTCTCAACAGCGCACACTCCCTAACGTCTGCTGCTCTCAACAGCGCACACTCCCTAACGTCTGCTGTTCTCAACAGCGCACACTCCCTAACGTCCGCTGTTCTCAACAGCCCACACTCCCTAACGTCCGCTGTTCTCAGCAGTCCACACTCCCTAACGTCCGCTGTTCTCAACAGTCCACACTCCCTAACGTCCGCTGTTCTCAACAGTCCACACAGCCTAACGTCCGCAGTTCACAACAGTCCACACTCCCTAACGTCTGCTGCTCTCAACAGCGCACACTCCCTAACGTCTGCTGTTCTCAACAGCGCACACTCCCTAACGTCTGCTGCTCTCAACAGCGCACACTCCCTAACGTCTGCTGCTCTCTACAGCGCACACTCCCTAACGTCTGCTGTTCTAAACAGTCCACACACCCTAACGTCTGCTGTTCTCAACAGTCCACACTCCCTAACGTCTGCTGCTCTCAACAGTCCACACTCCCTAACGTCTGCTGTTCTCAACAGTCCACACTCCCTAACGTCTGCTGTTCTCAACAGTCCACACTCCCTAACGTCTGCTGTTCTCAACAGCACACACTCCCTAACGTCTGCTGCTCTCAACAGCACACACTCCCTAACGTCTGCTGCTCTCAACAGTCCACACTCCCTAACGTCTGCTGCTCTCAACAGTACACACTCAGTAACGTCCGCTGTTCTCAACAGTACACACTCAGTAACGTCCGCTGTTCTCAACAGTACACACTCAGTAACGTCCGCTGTTCTCAACAGTACACACTCCGTAACGTCCGCTGTTCTCAACAGTACACACACCCTAACGTCCGCTGTTCTCAACAGTCCACACACCCTAACGTCCGCTGTTCTCAAAAGTCCACACTCCCTAACGTCCGCTGTTCTCAACAGTCCACACTCAGTAACGTCCGCAGTTCTCAACAGTCCACACACCCTAACGTCCGCAGTTCTCAACAGTCCACACACCCTAACGTCCGCAGTTCTCAACAGTCCACACTCCCTAACGTCTGCTGTTCTCAACAGTCCACACTCCCTAACGTCTGCTGCTCTCAACAGCGCACACTCGCTAACGTCCGCTGTTCTCAACAGTGCACACTCCCTAACGTCCGCTGTTCTCAACAGTCCACACTCCCTAACGTCTGCTGCTCTCAACAGTCCACACTCCCTAACGTCTGCAGTTCTCAACAGTCCACACTCCCTAACGTCTGCTGCTCTCAACAGTCCACACTCCCTAACGTCTGCTGCTCTCAACAGTACACACTCCATAACGTCTGCTGTTCTCAACAGCCCACACTCCCTAACGTCTGCTGTTCTCAACAGCCCACACTCCCTAACGTCTGCTGTTCTCAACAGCCCACAATCCCTAACGTCTGCTGTTCTCAACAGCCCACAATCCCTAACGTCTGCTGTTCTCAGCAGCCCACACTCCCTAACGTCTGCTGTTCTCAGCAGCCCACACTCCCTAACGTCTGCTGTTCTCAGCAGCCCACACTCCCTAACGTCCGCTGTTCTCAACAGCCCACACTCCCTAACGTCCGCTGTTCTCAGCAGTCCACACTCCCTAACGTCCGCTGTTCTCAACAGTCCACACTCCCTAACGTCCGCTGTTCTCAACAGTCCACACAGCCTAACGTCCGCAGTTCACAACAGTCCACACTCCCTAACGTCTGCTGCTCTCAACAGCGCACACTCCCTAACGTCTGCTGCTCTCAACAGCGCACACTCCCTAACGTCTGCTGTTCTCAACAGCGCACACTCCCTAACGTCTGCTGCTCTCAACAGTCCACACTCCCTAACGTCTGCTGCTCTCAACAGTACACAGTCCCTAACGTCCGCTGCTCTCAACAGTACACACTCCCTAACGTCCGGTGTTCTCAACAGTCCACTCTCCCTAACGTCTGCTGTTCTCAACAGTCCACACTCCCTAACGTCTGCTGTTCTCAACAGCCCACACTCCCTAACGTCTGCTGTTCTCAACAGCACACACTCCCTAACGTCTGCTGTTCTCAACAGCACACACTCCCTAACGTCCGCTGTTCTCAACAGTCCACACTCCCTAACGTCCGCTGTTCTCAACAGTCCACACTCCCTAACGTCTGCTGTTCTCAACAGCACACACTCCCTAACGTCTGCTGTTCTCAACAGTACACACTCAGTAACGTCCGCTGTTCTCAACAGTACACACTCAGTAACGTCCGCTGTTCTCAACAGTACACACACCCTAACGTCCGCTGTTCTCAACAGTACACACACCCTAACGTCCGCTGTTCTCAACAGTCCACACACCCTAACGTCCGCAGTTCTCAACAGTCCACACACCCTAACGTCCGCAGTTCTCAACAGCGCACACTCCCTAACGTCTGCTGTTCTCAACAGCGCACACTCCCTAACGTCTGCTGCTCTCAACAGCGCACACTCCCTAACGTCTGCTGCTCTCTACAGCGCACACTCCCTAACGTCTGCTGTTCTAAACAGTCCACACACCCTAACGTCTGCTGTTCTCAACAGTCCACACTCCCTAACGTCTGCTGCTCTCAACAGTCCACACTCCCTAACGTCTGCTGTTCTCAACAGTCCACACTCCCTAACGTCTGCTGTTCTCAACAGTCCACACTCCCTAACGTCTGCTGTTCTCAACAGCACACACTCCCTAACGTCTGCTGCTCTCAACAGCACACACTCCCTAACGTCTGCTGCTCTCAACAGTCCACACTCCCTAACGTCTGCTGCTCTCAACAGTACACACTCAGTAACGTCCGCTGTTCTCAACAGTACACACTCAGTAACGTCCGCTGTTCTCAACAGTACACACTCAGTAACGTCCGCTGTTCTCAACAGTACACACTCCGTAACGTCCGCTGTTCTCAACAGTACACACACCCTAACGTCCGCTGTTCTCAACAGTCCACACACCCTAACGTCCGCTGTTCTCAAAAGTCCACACTCCCTAACGTCCGCTGTTCTCAACAGTCCACACTCAGTAACGTCCGCAGTTCTCAACAGTCCACACACCCTAACGTCCGCAGTTCTCAACAGTCCACACACCCTAACGTCCGCAGTTCTCAACAGTCCACACTCCCTAACGTCTGCTGTTCTCAACAGTCCACACTCCCTAACGTCTGCTGCTCTCAACAGCGCACACTCGCTAACGTCCGCTGTTCTCAACAGTGCACACTCCCTAACGTCCGCTGTTCTCAACAGTCCACACTCCCTAACGTCTGCTGCTCTCAACAGTCCACACTCCCTAACGTCTGCAGTTCTCAACAGTCCACACTCCCTAACGTCTGCTGTTCTCAACAGTCCACACTCCCTAACGTCTGCTGCTCTCAACAGTCCACACTCCCTAACGTCTGCTGCTCTCAATAGTCCACACTCCCTAACGTCTGCTGTTCTCAACAGTCCACACTCCCTAACGTCTGCTGTTCTCAACAGTCCACACTCCATGTCTGCTCTCAACAGTCCACACTCCCTAACGTCCGCAGTTCTCAACAGTCCACACTCCCTAACGTCTGCTGTTCTCAACAGTCCACACTCCCTAACGTCCGCTGTTCTCAACAGTCCACACTCCCTAACGTCTGCTGTTCTCAACAGTCCACACTCTCTAACGTCTGCTGCTCTCAACAGTCCACACTCCCTAATGTCTGCTGCTCTCAACAGTCCACACTCAGTAACGTCCGCTGTTCTCAACAGTCCACACTCCCTAACGTCCGCTGCTCTCAACAGTCCACACTCCCTAATGTCTGCTGCTCTCAACAGTCCACACTCAGTAACGTCCGCTGCTCTCAACAGTCCACACTCCCTAATGTCTGCTGCTCTCAACAGTCCACACTCAGTAACGTCTGCTGCTCTCAACAGTCCACACTCCCTAATGTCTGCTGCTCTCAACAGTCCACACTCCCTAACGTCCGCTGCTCTCAACAGTCCACACTCCCTAACGTCCGCTGTTCTCAACAGTCCACACTCCCTAACGTCTGCTGCTCTCAACAGTCCACACTCCCTAACGTCTGCTGTTCTCAACAGTCCACACTCCCTAACGTCTGCTGTTCTCAACAGTCCACACTCCCTAACGTCTGCTGCTCTCAACAGTCCACACTCCCTAACGTCTGCTGCTCTCAATAGTCCACACTCCCTAAAGTCTGCTGTTCTGAACAGTGCACACTCCATGTCTGCTCTCAACAGTGCACACTCCATGTCTGCTCTCAACAGTCCACACTCCCTAACGTCTGCTCTCAACAGTCCACACTCCCTAACGTCCGCAGTTCTCAACAGTCCACACTCCCTAACGCCTGCTGTTCTCAACAGTCCACACTCCCTAACGTCCTCTGCTCTCAACAGCGCACACTCCCTAACGTCCGCTGTTCTCAACAGTGCACACACCCTAACGTCCGCTGTTCTCAACAGTGCACACACCCTAACGTCCGCTGTTCTCAACAGTACACACACCCTAACGTCCGCTGTTCTGAACAGTCCACACTCCCTAACGTCCGCTGTTCTCAACAGTCCACACTCAGTAACGTCCGCAGTTCTCAACAGTACACACTCAGTAACGTCCGCTGTTCTCAACAGTACACACTCAGTAACGTCCGCTGTTCTCAACAGTCCACACTCCCTAACGTCCGCTGTTCTCAATAGTACACACTCAGTAACGTCCGCTGTTCTCAACAGTCCACACTCCCTAACGTCTGCTGCTCTCAACAGTCCACACTCCCTAACGTCTGCTGTTCTCAACAGTCCACACTCCCTAACGTCTGCTGTTCTCAACAGCACACACTCCCTAACGTCTGCTGCTCTCAACAGCACACACTCCCTAACGTCTGCTGCTCTCAACAGTCCACACTCCCTAACGTCCGCTGCTCTCAACAGTACACACTCAGTAACGTCCGCTGTTCTCAACAGTACACACTCAGTAACGTCCGCTGTTCTCAACAGTACACACTCAGTAACGTCCGCTGTTCTCAACAGTACACACTCCGTAACGTCCGCTGTTCTCAACAGTACACACACCCTAACGTCCGCTGTTCTCAACAGTACACACACCCTAACGTCCGCTGTTCTCAAAAGTCCACACTCCCTAACGTCCGCTGTTCTCAACAGTCCACACTCAGTAACGTCCGCAGTTCTCAACAGTCCACACACCCTAACGTCCGCAGTTCTCAACAGTCCACACACCCTAACGTCCGCAGTTCTCAACAGTCCACACTCCCTAACGTCTGCTGTTCTCAACAGTCCACACTCCCTAACGTCTGCTGCTCTCAACAGCGCACACTCGCTAACGTCCGCTGTTCTCAACAGTGCACACTCCCTAACGTCCGCTGTTCTCAACAGTCCACACTCCCTAACGTCTGCTGCTCTCAACAGTCCACACTCCCTAACGTCTGCAGTTCTCAACAGTCCACACTCCCTAACGTCTGCTGTTCTCAACAGTCCACACTCCCTAACGTCTGCTGCTCTCAACAGTCCACACTCCCTAACGTCTGCTGCTCTCAATAGTCCACACTCCCTAACGTCTGCTGTTCTCAACAGTCCACACTCCATGTCTGCTCTCAACAGTCCACACTCCCTAACGTCTGCTCTCAACAGTCCACACTCCCTAACGTCCGCAGTTCTCAACAGTCCACACTCCCTAACGTCTGCTGTTCTCAACAGTCCACACTCCCTAACGTCCGCTGTTCTCAACAGTCCACACTCCCTAACGTCTGCTGTTCTCAACAGTCCACACTCTCAAACGTCTGCTGCTCTCAACAGTCCACACTCCCTAATGTCTGCTGCTCTCAACAGTCCACACTCAGTAACGTCCGCTGTTCTCAACAGTCCACACTCCCTAACGTCCGCTGCTCTCAACAGTCCACACTCCCTAATGTCTGCTGCTCTCAACAGTCCACACTCAGTAACGTCCGCTGCTCTCAACAGTCCACACTCCCTAATGTCTGCTGCTCTCAACAGTCCACACTCAGTAACGTCTGCTGCTCTCAACAGTCCACACTCCCTAATGTCTGCTGCTCTCAACAGTCCACACTCCCTAACGTCCGCTGCTCTCAACAGTCCACACTCCCTAACGTCCGCTGTTCTCAACAGTCCACACTCCCTAACGTCTGCTGCTCTCAACAGTCCACACTCCCTAACGTCTGCTGTTCTCAACAGTCCACACTCCCTAACGTCTGCTGTTCTCAACAGTCCACACTCCCTAACGTCTGCTGCTCTCAACAGTCCACACTCCCTAACGTCTGCTGCTCTCAACAGTCCACACTCCCTAACGTCTGCTCTCAACAGTCCACACTCCCTAACGTCCGCAGTTCTCAACAGTCCACACTCCCTAACGTCTGCTGTTCTCAACAGTCCACACTCCCTAACGTCTGCTGCTCTCAACAGCGCACACTCCCTAACGTCCGCTGTTCTCAACAGTGCACACACCCTAACGTCCGCTGTTCTCAACAGTGCACACTCCGTAACGTCCGCTGTTCTCAACAGTACACACACCCTAACGTCCGCTGTTCTCAACAGTACACACACCCTAACGTCCGCTGTTCTCAACAGTACACACTCCCTAACGTCCGCTGTTCTCAACAGTCCACACTCAGTAACGTCCGCAGTTCTCAACAGTACACACTCAGTAACGTCCGCTGTTCTCAACAGTACACACTCAGTAACGTCCGCTGTTCTCAACAGTCCACACTCCCTAACGTCCGCTGTTCTCAATAGTACACACTCAGTAACGTCCGCTGTTCTCAACAGTACACACTCAGTAACGTCCGCTGTTCTCAACAGTACACACTCCGTAACGTCTGCTGTTCTCAGCAGCCCACACTCCCTAACGTCCGCTGTTCTCAACAGCCCACACTCCCTAACGTCCGCTGTTCTCAGCAGTCCACACTCCCTAACGTCCGCTGTTCTCAACAGTCCACACTCCCTAACGTCCGCTGTTCTCAACAGTCCACACAGCCTAACGTCCGCAGTTCACAACAGTCCACACTCCCTAACGTCTGCTGCTCTCAACAGCGCACACTCCCTAACGTCTGCTGCTCTCAACAGCGCACACTCCCTAACGTCTGCTGCTCTCAACAGTCCACACTCCCTAACGTCCGCTGTTCTCAACAGTCCACACTCCCTAACGTCTGCTGTTCTCAACAGCGCACACTCCCTAACGTCCGCTGCTCTCAACAGTCCACACTCCCTAACGTCCGCTGCTCTCAACAGTACACACTCCCTAACGTCCGCTGCTCTCAACAGTACACACTCCGTAACGTCCGCTGTTCTCAACAGTCCACTCTCCCTAACGTCTGCTGTTCTCAACAGTCCACACTCCCTAACGTCTGCTGTTCTCAACAGCCCACACTCCGTAACGTCTGCTGTTCTCAACAGCACACACTCCCTAACGTCTGCTCTTCTCAACAGCACACACTCCCTAACGTCTGCTGTTCTCAACAGTCCACACTCCCTAACGTCTGCTGCTCTCAACAGCACACACTCCCTAACGTCCGCTGCTCTCAACAGTCCACACTCCCTAACGTCCGCTGCTCTCAACAGCACACACTCCCTAACGTCTGCTGTTCTCAATAGTACACACTCAGTAACGTCCGCTGTTCTCAACAGTACACACTCAGTAACGTCCGCTGTTCTCAACAGTACACACACCCTAACGTCCGCTGTTCTCAACAGTACACACACCCTAACGTCCGCTGTTCTCAACAGTCCACACACCCTAACGTCCGCAGTTCTCAACAGTCCACACACCCTAACGTCCGCAGTTCTCAACAGCGCACACTCCCTAACGTCTGCTGTTCTCAACAGCGCACACTCCCTAACGTCTGCTGCTCTCAACAGCGCACACTCCCTAACGTCTGCTGCTCTCTACAGCGCACACTCCCTAACGTCTGCTGTTCTAAACAGTCCACACACCCTAACGTCTGCTGTTCTCAACAGTCCACACTCCCTAACGTCTGCTGCTCTCAACAGTCCACACTCCCTAACGTCTGCTGTTCTCAACAGTCCACACTCCCTAACGTCTGCTGTTCTCAACAGTCCACACTCCCTAACGTCTGCTGTTCTCAACAGCACACACTCCCTAACGTCTGCTGCTCTCAACAGCACACACTCCCTAACGTCTGCTGCTCTCAACAGTCCACACTCCCTAACGTCTGCTGCTCTCAACAGTACACACTCAGTAACGTCCGCTGTTCTCAACAGTCCACACTCCCTAACGTCTGCTGTTCTCAGCAGTCCACACTCCCTAACGTCTGCTGTTCTCAGCAGTCCACACTCCCTAACGTCTGCTGCTCTCAACAGTCCACACTCCCTAACGTCTGCTGCTCTCAACAGTACACACTCCCTAACGTCCGCTGCTCTCAACAGTCCACTCTCCCTAACGTCTGCTGCTCTCAACAGTACACACTCAGTAACGTCCGCTGTTCTCAACAGTACACACTCAGTAACGTCCGCTGTTCTCAACAGTACACACTCCGTAACGTCCGCTGTTCTCAACAGTACACACACCCTAACGTCCGCTGTTCTCAACAGTCCACACACCCTAACGTCCGCTGTTCTCAAAAGTCCACACTCCCTAACGTCCGCTGTTCTCAACAGTCCACACTCAGTAACGTCCGCAGTTCTCAACAGTCCACACACCCTAACGTCCGCAGTTCTCAACAGTCCACACACCCTAATGTCCGCAGTTCTCAACAGTCCACACTCCCTAACGTCTGCTGTTCTCAACAGTCCACACTCCCTAACGTCTGCTGCTCTCAACAGCGCACACTCGCTAACGTCCGCTGTTCTCAACAGTGCACACTCCCTAACGTCCGCTGTTCTCAACAGTCCACACTCCCTAACGTCTGCTGCTCTCAACAGTCCACACTCCCTAACGTCTGCAGTTCTCAACAGTCCACACTCCCTAACGTCTGCTGTTCTCAACAGTCCACACTCCCTAACGTCTGCTGCTCTCAACAGTCCACACTCCCTAACGTCTGCTGCTCTCAATAGTCCACACTCCCTAACGTCTGCTGTTCTCAACAGTCCACACTCCATGTCTGCTCTCAACAGTCCACACTCCCTAACGTCTGCTCTCAACAGTCCACACTCCCTAACGTCCGCTGTTCTCAACAGTCCACACTCCCTAACGTCTGCTGTTCTCAACAGTCCACACTCCCTAACGTCCGCTGTTCTCAACAGTCCACACTCCCTAACGTCTGCTGTTCTCAACAGTCCACACTCTCTAACGTCTGCTGCTCTCAACAGTCCACACTCCCTAACGTCTGCTGCTCTCTACAGCGCACACTCCCTAACGTCTGCTGTTCTCAACAGTACACACACCCTAACGTCCGCTGTTCTCAACAGTACACACACCCTAACGTCCGCTGTTCTCAACAGTCCACACACCCTAACGTCCGCAGTTCTCAACAGTCCACACACCCTAACGTCCGCAGTTCTCAACAGCGCACACTCCCTAACGTCTGCTGTTCTCAACAGCGCACACTCCCTAACGTCTGCTGCTCTCAACAGCGCACACTCCCTAACGTCTGCTGCTCTCTACAGCGCACACTCCCTAACGTCTGCTGTTCTAAACAGTCCACACACCCTAACGTCTGCTGTTCTCAACAGTCCACACTCCCTAACGTCTGCTGCTCTCAACAGTCCACACTCCCTAACGTCTGCTGTTCTCAACAGTCCACACTCCCTAACGTCTGCTGTTCTCAACAGTCCACACTCCCTAACGTCTGCTGTTCTCAACAGCACACACTCCCTAACGTCTGCTGCTCTCAACAGCACACACTCCCTAACGTCTGCTGCTCTCAACAGTCCACACTCCCTAACGTCTGCTGCTCTCAACAGTCCACACTCAGTAACGTCCGCTGCTCTCAACAGTCCACACTCCCTAATGTCTGCTGCTCTCAACAGTCCACACTCAGTAACGTCCGCTGCTCTCAACAGTCCACACTCCCTAATGTCTGCTGCTCTCAACAGTCCACACTCAGTAACGTCTGCTGCTCTCAACAGTCCACACTCCCTAATGTCTGCTGCTCTCAACAGTCCACACTCCCTAACGTCCGCTGCTCTCAACAGTCCACACTCCCTAACGTCCGCTGTTCTCAACAGTCCACACTCCCTAACGTCTGCTGCTCTCAACAGTCCACACTCCCTAACGTCTGCTGTTCTCAACAGTCCACACTCCCTAACGTCTGCTGTTCTCAACAGTCCACACTCCCTAACGTCTGCTGCTCTCAACAGTCCACACTCCCTAACGTCTGCTGCTCTCAATAGTCCACACTCCCTAAAGTCTGCTGTTCTGAACAGTGCACACTCCATGTCTGCTCTCAACAGTGCACACTCCATGTCTGCTCTCAACAGTCCACACTCCCTAACGTCTGCTCTCAACAGTCCACACTCCCTAACGTCCGCAGTTCTCAACAGTCCACACTCCCTAACGTCTGCTGTTCTCAACAGTCCACACTCCCTAACGTCCTCTGCTCTCAACAGCGCACACTCCCTAACGTCCGCTGTTCTCAACAGTGCACACACCCTAACGTCCGCTGTTCTCAACAGTGCACACACCCTAACGTCCGCTGTTCTCAACAGTACACACACCCTAACGTCCGCTGTTCTGAACAGTCCACACTCCCTAACGTCCGCTGTTCTCAACAGTCCACACTCAGTAACGTCCGCAGTTCTCAACAGTACACACTCAGTAACGTCCGCTGTTCTCAACAGTACACACTCAGTAACGTCCGCTGTTCTCAACAGTCCACACTCCCTAACGTCCGCTGTTCTCAATAGTACACACTCAGTAACGTCCGCTGTTCTCAACAGTCCACACTCCCTAACGTCTGCTGCTCTCAACAGTCCACACTCCCTAACGTCTGCTGTTCTCAACAGTCCACACTCCCTAACGTCTGCTGTTCTCAACAGCACACACTCCCTAACGTCTGCTGCTCTCAACAGCACACACTCCCTAACGTCTGCTGCTCTCAACAGTCCACACTCCCTAACGTCCGCTGCTCTCAACAGTACACACTCAGTAACGTCCGCTGTTCTCAACAGTACACACTCAGTAACGTCCGCTGTTCTCAACAGTACACACTCAGTAACGTCCGCTGTTCTCAACAGTACACACTCCGTAACGTCCGCTGTTCTCAACACTACACACACCCTAACGTCCGCTGTTCTCAACAGTCCACACACCCTAACGTCCGCTGTTCTCAAAAGTCCACACTCCCTAACGTCCGCTGTTCTCAACAGTCCACACTCAGTAACGTCCGCAGTTCTCAACAGTCCACACACCCTAACGTCCGCAGTTCTCAACAGTCCACACACCCTAACGTCCGCAGTTCTCAACAGTCCACACTCCCTAACGTCTGCTGTTCTCAACAGTCCACACTCCCTAACGTCTGCTGCTCTCAACAGCGCACACTCGCTAACGTCCGCTGTTCTCAACAGTGCACACTCCCTAACGTCCGCTGTTCTCAACAGTCCACACTCCCTAACGTCTGCTGCTCTCAACAGTCCACACTCCCTAACGTCTGCAGTTCTCAACAGTCCACACTCCCTAACGTCTGCTGTTCTCAACAGTCCACACTCCCTAACGTCTGCTGCTCTCAACAGTCCACACTCCCTAACGTCTGCTGCTCTCAATAGTCCACACTCCCTAACGTCTGCTGTTCTCAACAGTCCACACTCCATGTCTGCTCTCAACAGTCCACACTCCCTAACGTCTGCTCTCAACAGTCCACACTCCCTAACGTCCGCAGTTCTCAACAGTCCACACTCCCTAACGTCTGCTGCTCTCAACAGCACACACTCCCTAACGTCCGCTGCTCTCAACAGTCCACACTCCCTAACGTCCGCTGCTCTCAACAGCACACACTCCCTAACGTCTGCTGTTCTCAATAGTACACACTCAGTAACGTCCGCTGTTCTCAACAGTACACACTCAGTAACGTCCGCTGTTCTCAACAGTACACACACCCTAACGTCCGCTGTTCTCAACAGTACACACACCCTAACGTCCGCTGTTCTCAACAGTCCACACACCCTAACGTCCGCAGTTCTCAACAGTCCACACACCCTAACGTCCGCAGTTCTCAACAGCGCACACTCCCTAACGTCTGCTGTTCTCAACAGCGCACACTCCCTAACGTCTGCTGCTCTCAACAGCGCACACTCCCTAACGTCTGCTGCTCTCTACAGCGCACACTCCCTAACGTCTGCTGTTCTAAACAGTCCACACACCCTAACGTCTGCTGTTCTCAACAGTCCACACTCCCTAACGTCTGCTGCTCTCAACAGTCCACACTCCCTAACGTCTGCTGTTCTCAACAGTCCACACTCCCTAACGTCTGCTGTTCTCAACAGTCCACACTCCCTAACGTCTGCTGTTCTCAACAGCACACACTCCCTAACGTCTGCTGCTCTCAACAGCACACACTCCCTAACGTCTGCTGCTCTCAACAGTCCACACTCCCTAACGTCTGCTGCTCTCAACAGTACACACTCAGTAACGTCCGCTGTTCTCAACAGTCCACACTCCCTAACGTCTGCTGTTCTCAGCAGTCCACACTCCCTAACGTCTGCTGTTCTCAGCAGTCCACACTCCCTAACGTCTGCTGCTCTCAACAGTCCACACTCCCTAACGTCTGCTGCTCTCAACAGTACACACTCCCTAACGTCCGCTGCTCTCAACAGTCCACTCTCCCTAACGTCTGCTGCTCTCAACAGTACACACTCAGTAACGTCCGCTGTTCTCAACAGTACACACTCAGTAACGTCCGCTGTTCTCAACAGTACACACTCCGTAACGTCCGCTGTTCTCAACAGTACACACACCCTAACGTCCGCTGTTCTCAACAGTCCACACACCCTAACGTCCGCTGTTCTCAAAAGTCCACACTCCCTAACGTCCGCTGTTCTCAACAGTCCACACTCAGTAACGTCCGCAGTTCTCAACAGTCCACACACCCTAACGTCCGCAGTTCTCAACAGTCCACACACCCTAATGTCCGCAGTTCTCAACAGTCCACACTCCCTAACGTCTGCTGTTCTCAACAGTCCACACTCCCTAACGTCTGCTGCTCTCAACAGCGCACACTCGCTAACGTCCGCTGTTCTCAACAGTGCACACTCCCTAACGTCCGCTGTTCTCAACAGTCCACACTCCCTAACGTCTGCTGCTCTCAACAGTCCACACTCCCTAACGTCTGCAGTTCTCAACAGTCCACACTCCCTAACGTCTGCTGTTCTCAACAGTCCACACTCCCTAACGTCTGCTGCTCTCAACAGTCCACACTCCCTAACGTCTGCTGCTCTCAATAGTCCACACTCCCTAACGTCTGCTGTTCTCAACAGTCCACACTCCATGTCTGCTCTCAACAGTCCACACTCCCTAACGTCTGCTCTCAACAGTCCACACTCCCTAACGTCCGCTGTTCTCAACAGTCCACACTCCCTAACGTCTGCTGTTCTCAACAGTCCACACTCCCTAACGTCCGCTGTTCTCAACAGTCCACACTCCCTAACGTCTGCTGTTCTCAACAGTCCACACTCTCTAACGTCTGCTGCTCTCAACAGTCCACACTCCCTAACGTCTGCTGCTCTCTACAGCGCACACTCCCTAACGTCTGCTGTTCTCAACAGTACACACACCCTAACGTCCGCTGTTCTCAACAGTACACACACCCTAACGTCCGCTGTTCTCAACAGTCCACACACCCTAACGTCCGCAGTTCTCAACAGTCCACACACCCTAACGTCCGCAGTTCTCAACAGCGCACACTCCCTAACGTCTGCTGTTCTCAACAGCGCACACTCCCTAACGTCTGCTGCTCTCAACAGCGCACACTCCCTAACGTCTGCTGCTCTCTACAGCGCACACTCCCTAACGTCTGCTGTTCTAAACAGTCCACACACCCTAACGTCTGCTGTTCTCAACAGTCCACACTCCCTAACGTCTGCTGCTCTCAACAGTCCACACTCCCTAACGTCTGCTGTTCTCAACAGTCCACACTCCCTAACGTCTGCTGTTCTCAACAGTCCACACTCCCTAACGTCTGCTGTTCTCAACAGCACACACTCCCTAACGTCTGCTGCTCTCAACAGCACACACTCCCTAACGTCTGCTGCTCTCAACAGTCCACACTCCCTAACGTCTGCTGCTCTCAACAGTCCACACTCAGTAACGTCCGCTGCTCTCAACAGTCCACACTCCCTAATGTCTGCTGCTCTCAACAGTCCACACTCAGTAACGTCCGCTGCTCTCAACAGTCCACACTCCCTAATGTCTGCTGCTCTCAACAGTCCACACTCAGTAACGTCTGCTGCTCTCAACAGTCCACACTCCCTAATGTCTGCTGCTCTCAACAGTCCACACTCCCTAACGTCCGCTGCTCTCAACAGTCCACACTCCCTAACGTCCGCTGTTCTCAACAGTCCACACTCCCTAACGTCTGCTGCTCTCAACAGTCCACACTCCCTAACGTCTGCTGTTCTCAACAGTCCACACTCCCTAACGTCTGCTGTTCTCAACAGTCCACACTCCCTAACGTCTGCTGCTCTCAACAGTCCACACTCCCTAACGTCTGCTGCTCTCAATAGTCCACACTCCCTAAAGTCTGCTGTTCTGAACAGTGCACACTCCATGTCTGCTCTCAACAGTGCACACTCCATGTCTGCTCTCAACAGTCCACACTCCCTAACGTCTGCTCTCAACAGTCCACACTCCCTAACGTCCGCAGTTCTCAACAGTCCACACTCCCTAACGTCTGCTGTTCTCAACAGTCCACACTCCCTAACGTCCTCTGCTCTCAACAGCGCACACTCCCTAACGTCCGCTGTTCTCAACAGTGCACACACCCTAACGTCCGCTGTTCTCAACAGTGCACACACCCTAACGTCCGCTGTTCTCAACAGTACACACACCCTAACGTCCGCTGTTCTGAACAGTCCACACTCCCTAACGTCCGCTGTTCTCAACAGTCCACACTCAGTAACGTCCGCAGTTCTCAACAGTACACACTCAGTAACGTCCGCTGTTCTCAACAGTACACACTCAGTAACGTCCGCTGTTCTCAACAGTCCACACTCCCTAACGTCCGCTGTTCTCAATAGTACACACTCAGTAACGTCCGCTGTTCTCAACAGTCCACACTCCCTAACGTCTGCTGCTCTCAACAGTCCACACTCCCTAACGTCTGCTGTTCTCAACAGTCCACACTCCCTAACGTCTGCTGTTCTCAACAGCACACACTCCCTAACGTCTGCTGCTCTCAACAGCACACACTCCCTAACGTCTGCTGCTCTCAACAGTCCACACTCCCTAACGTCCGCTGCTCTCAACAGTACACACTCAGTAACGTCCGCTGTTCTCAACAGTACACACTCAGTAACGTCCGCTGTTCTCAACAGTACACACTCAGTAACGTCCGCTGTTCTCAACAGTACACACTCCGTAACGTCCGCTGTTCTCAACACTACACACACCCTAACGTCCGCTGTTCTCAACAGTCCACACACCCTAACGTCCGCTGTTCTCAAAAGTCCACACTCCCTAACGTCCGCTGTTCTCAACAGTCCACACTCAGTAACGTCCGCAGTTCTCAACAGTCCACACACCCTAACGTCCGCAGTTCTCAACAGTCCACACACCCTAACGTCCGCAGTTCTCAACAGTCCACACTCCCTAACGTCTGCTGTTCTCAACAGTCCACACTCCCTAACGTCTGCTGCTCTCAACAGCGCACACTCGCTAACGTCCGCTGTTCTCAACAGTGCACACTCCCTAACGTCCGCTGTTCTCAACAGTCCACACTCCCTAACGTCTGCTGCTCTCAACAGTCCACACTCCCTAACGTCTGCAGTTCTCAACAGTCCACACTCCCTAACGTCTGCTGTTCTCAACAGTCCACACTCCCTAACGTCTGCTGCTCTCAACAGTCCACACTCCCTAACGTCTGCTGCTCTCAATAGTCCACACTCCCTAACGTCTGCTGTTCTCAACAGTCCACACTCCATGTCTGCTCTCAACAGTCCACACTCCCTAACGTCTGCTCTCAACAGTCCACACTCCCTAACGTCCGCAGTTCTCAACAGTCCACACTCCCTAACGTCTGCTGTTCTCAACAGTCCACACTCCCTAACGTCCGCTGTTCTCAACAGTCCACACTCCCTAACGTCTGCTGTTCTCAACAGTCCACACTCTCAAACGTCTGCTGCTCTCAACAGTCCACACTCCCTAATGTCTGCTGCTCTCAACAGTCCACACTCAGTAACGTCCGCTGTTCTCAACAGTCCACACTCCCTAACGTCCGCTGCTCTCAACAGTCCACACTCCCTAATGTCTGCTGCTCTCAACAGTCCACACTCAGTAACGTCCGCTGCTCTCAACAGTCCACACTCCCTAATGTCTGCTGCTCTCAACAGTCCACACTCAGTAACGTCTGCTGCTCTCAACAGTCCACACTCCCTAATGTCTGCTGCTCTCAACAGTCCACACTCCCTAACGTCCGCTGCTCTCAACAGTCCACACTCCCTAACGTCCGCTGTTCTCAACAGTCCACACTCCCTAACGTCTGCTGCTCTCAACAGTCCACACTCCCTAACGTCTGCTGTTCTCAACAGTCCACACTCCCTAACGTCTGCTGTTCTCAACAGTCCACACTCCCTAACGTCTGCTGCTCTCAACAGTCCACACTCCCTAACGTCTGCTGCTCTCAATAGTCCACACTCCCTAAAGTCTGCTGTTCTGAACAGTGCACACTCCATGTCTGCTCTCAACAGTCCACACTCCCTAACGTCTGCTCTCAACAGTCCACACTCCCTAACGTCCGCAGTTCTCAACAGTCCACACTCCCTAACGTCTGCTGTTCTCAACAGTCCACACTCCCTAACGTCTGCTGCTCTCAACAGCGCACACTCCCTAACGTCCGCTGTTCTCAACAGTGCACACACCCTAACGTCCGCTGTTCTCAACAGTGCACACTCCGTAACGTCCGCTGTTCTCAACAGTACACACACCCTAACGTCCGCTGTTCTCAACAGTACACACACCCTAACGTCCGCTGTTCTCAACAGTACACACTCCCTAACGTCCGCTGTTCTCAACAGTCCACACTCAGTAACGTCCGCAGTTCTCAACAGTACACACTCAGTAACGTCCGCTGTTCTCAACAGTACACACTCAGTAACGTCCGCTGTTCTCAACAGTCCACACTCCCTAACGTCCGCTGTTCTCAATAGTACACACTCAGTAACGTCCGCTGTTCTCAACAGTACACACTCAGTAACGTCCGCTGTTCTCAACAGTACACACTCCGTAACGTCTGCTGTTCTCAGCAGCCCACACTCCCTAACGTCCGCTGTTCTCAACAGCCCACACTCCCTAACGTCCGCTGTTCTCAGCAGTCCACACTCCCTAACGTCCGCTGTTCTCAACAGTCCACACTCCCTAACGTCCGCTGTTCTCAACAGTCCACACAGCCTAACGTCCGCAGTTCACAACAGTCCACACTCCCTAACGTCTGCTGCTCTCAACAGCGCACACTCCCTAACGTCTGCTGCTCTCAACAGCGCACACTCCCTAACGTCTGCTGCTCTCAACAGTCCACACTCCCTAACGTCCGCTGTTCTCAACAGTCCACACTCCCTAACGTCTGCTGTTCTCAACAGCGCACACTCCCTAACGTCCGCTGCTCTCAACAGTCCACACTCCCTAACGTCCGCTGCTCTCAACAGTACACACTCCCTAACGTCCGCTGCTCTCAACAGTACACACTCCGTAACGTCCGCTGTTCTCAACAGTCCACTCTCCCTAACGTCTGCTGTTCTCAACAGTCCACACTCCCTAACGTCTGCTGTTCTCAACAGCCCACACTCCGTAACGTCTGCTGTTCTCAACAGCACACACTCCCTAACGTCTGCTCTTCTCAACAGCACACACTCCCTAACGTCTGCTGTTCTCAACAGTCCACACTCCCTAACGTCTGCTGCTCTCAACAGCACACACTCCCTAACGTCCGCTGCTCTCAACAGTCCACACTCCCTAACGTCCGCTGCTCTCAACAGCACACACTCCCTAACGTCTGCTGTTCTCAATAGTACACACTCAGTAACGTCCGCTGTTCTCAACAGTACACACTCAGTAACGTCCGCTGTTCTCAACAGTACACACACCCTAACGTCCGCTGTTCTCAACAGTACACACACCCTAACGTCCGCTGTTCTCAACAGTCCACACACCCTAACGTCCGCAGTTCTCAACAGTCCACACACCCTAACGTCCGCAGTTCTCAACAGCGCACACTCCCTAACGTCTGCTGTTCTCAACAGCGCACACTCCCTAACGTCTGCTGCTCTCAACAGCGCACACTCCCTAACGTCTGCTGCTCTCTACAGCGCACACTCCCTAACGTCTGCTGTTCTAAACAGTCCACACACCCTAACGTCTGCTGTTCTCAACAGTCCACACTCCCTAACGTCTGCTGCTCTCAACAGTCCACACTCCCTAACGTCTGCTGTTCTCAACAGTCCACACTCCCTAACGTCTGCTGTTCTCAACAGTCCACACTCCCTAACGTCTGCTGTTCTCAACAGCACACACTCCCTAACGTCTGCTGCTCTCAACAGCACACACTCCCTAACGTCTGCTGCTCTCAACAGTCCACACTCCCTAACGTCTGCTGCTCTCAACAGTACACACTCAGTAACGTCCGCTGTTCTCAACAGTCCACACTCCCTAACGTCTGCTGTTCTCAGCAGTCCACACTCCCTAACGTCTGCTGTTCTCAGCAGTCCACACTCCCTAACGTCTGCTGCTCTCAACAGTCCACACTCCCTAACGTCTGCTGCTCTCAACAGTACACACTCCCTAACGTCCGCTGCTCTCAACAGTCCACTCTCCCTAACGTCTGCTGCTCTCAACAGTACACACTCAGTAACGTCCGCTGTTCTCAACAGTACACACTCAGTAACGTCCGCTGTTCTCAACAGTACACACTCCGTAACGTCCGCTGTTCTCAACAGTACACACACCCTAACGTCCGCTGTTCTCAACAGTCCACACACCCTAACGTCCGCTGTTCTCAAAAGTCCACACTCCCTAACGTCCGCTGTTCTCAACAGTCCACACTCAGTAACGTCCGCAGTTCTCAACAGTCCACACACCCTAACGTCCGCAGTTCTCAACAGTCCACACACCCTAATGTCCGCAGTTCTCAACAGTCCACACTCCCTAACGTCTGCTGTTCTCAACAGTCCACACTCCCTAACGTCTGCTGCTCTCAACAGCGCACACTCGCTAACGTCCGCTGTTCTCAACAGTGCACACTCCCTAACGTCCGCTGTTCTCAACAGTCCACACTCCCTAACGTCTGCTGCTCTCAACAGTCCACACTCCCTAACGTCTGCAGTTCTCAACAGTCCACACTCCCTAACGTCTGCTGTTCTCAACAGTCCACACTCCCTAACGTCTGCTGCTCTCAACAGTCCACACTCCCTAACGTCTGCTGCTCTCAATAGTCCACACTCCCTAACGTCTGCTGTTCTCAACAGTCCACACTCCATGTCTGCTCTCAACAGTCCACACTCCCTAACGTCTGCTCTCAACAGTCCACACTCCCTAACGTCCGCTGTTCTCAACAGTCCACACTCCCTAACGTCCGCTGTTCTCAACAGTCCACACTCCCTAACGTCCGCTGTTCTCAACAGTCCACACTCCCTAACGTCCGCTGTTCTCAACAGTCCACACTCCCTAACGTCTGCTGTTCTCAACAGTCCACACTCTCTAACGTCTGCTGCTCTCAACAGTCCACACTCCCTAACGTCTGCTGCTCTCTACAGCGCACACTCCCTAACGTCCGCTGTTCTCAACAGTACACACACCCTAACGTCCGCTGTTCTCAACAGTACACACACCCTAACGTCCGCTGTTCTCAACAGTCCACACACCCTAACGTCCGCAGTTCTCAACAGTCCACACACCCTAACGTCCGCAGTTCTCAACAGCGCACACTCCCTAACGTCTGCTGTTCTCAACAGCGCACACTCCCTAACGTCTGCTGCTCTCAACAGCGCACACTCCCTAACGTCTGCTGCTCTCTACAGCGCACACTCCCTAACGTCTGCTGTTCTAAACAGTCCACACACCCTAACGTCTGCTGTTCTCAACAGTCCACACTCCCTAACGTCTGCTGCTCTCAACAGTCCACACTCCCTAACGTCTGCTGTTCTCAACAGTCCACACTCCCTAACGTCTGCTGTTCTCAACAGTCCACACTCCCTAACGTCTGCTGTTCTCAACAGCACACACTCCCTAACGTCTGCTGCTCTCAACAGCACACACTCCCTAACGTCTGCTGCTCTCAACAGTCCACACTCCCTAACGTCTGCTGCTCTCAACAGTACACACTCAGTAACGTCCGCTGTTCTCAACAGTCCACACTCCCTAACGTCTGCTGTTCTCAGCAGTCCACACTCCCTAACGTCCGCTGCTCTCAACAGTCCACTCTCCCTAACGTCTGCTGCTCTCAACAGTACACACTCAGTAACGTCCGCTGTTCTCAACAGTACACACTCAGTAACGTCCGCTGTTCTCAACAGTACACACTCCGTAACGTCCGCTGTTCTCAACAGTACACACACCCTAACGTCCGCTGTTCTCAACAGTCCACACACCCTAACGTCCGCTGTTCTCAAAAGTCCACACTCCCTAACGTCCGCTGTTCTCAACAGTCCACACTCAGTAACGTCCGCAGTTCTCAACAGTCCACACACCCTAACGTCCGCAGTTCTCAACAGTCCACACACCCTAATGTCCGCAGTTCTCAACAGTCCACACTCCCTAACGTCTGCTGTTCTCAACAGTCCACACTCCCTAACGTCTGCTGCTCTCAACAGCGCACACTCGCTAACGTCCGCTGTTCTCAACAGTGCACACTCCCTAACGTCCGCTGTTCTCAACAGTCCACACTCCCTAACGTCTGCTGCTCTCAACAGTCCACACTCCCTAACGTCTGCAGTTCTCAACAGTCCACACTCCCTAACGTCTGCTGTTCTCAACAGTCCACACTCCCTAACGTCTGCTGCTCTCAACAGTCCACACTCCCTAACGTCTGCTGCTCTCAATAGTCCACACTCCCTAACGTCTGCTGTTCTCAACAGTCCACACTCCATGTCTGCTCTCAACAGTCCACACTCCCTAACGTCTGCTCTCAACAGTCCACACTCCCTAACGTCCGCTGTTCTCAACAGTCCACACTCCCTAACGTCTGCTGTTCTCAACAGTCCACACTCCCTAACGTCCGCTGTTCTCAACAGTCCACACTCCCTAACGTCTGCTGTTCTCAACAGTCCACACTCTCTAACGTCTGCTGCTCTCAACAGTCCACACTCCCTAACGTCTGCTGCTCTCTACAGCGCACACTCCCTAACGTCTGCTGTTCTCAACAGTACACACACCCTAACGTCCGCTGTTCTCAACAGTACACACACCCTAACGTCCGCTGTTCTCAACAGTCCACACACCCTAACGTCCGCAGTTCTCAACAGTCCACACACCCTAACGTCCGCAGTTCTCAACAGCGCACACTCCCTAACGTCTGCTGTTCTCAACAGCGCACACTCCCTAACGTCTGCTGCTCTCAACAGCGCACACTCCCTAACGTCTGCTGCTCTCTACAGCGCACACTCCCTAACGTCTGCTGTTCTAAACAGTCCACACACCCTAACGTCTGCTGTTCTCAACAGTCCACACTCCCTAACGTCTGCTGCTCTCAACAGTCCACACTCCCTAACGTCTGCTGTTCTCAACAGTCCACACTCCCTAACGTCTGCTGTTCTCAACAGTCCACACTCCCTAACGTCTGCTGTTCTCAACAGCACACACTCCCTAACGTCTGCTGCTCTCAACAGCACACACTCCCTAACGTCTGCTGCTCTCAACAGTCCACACTCCCTAACGTCTGCTGCTCTCAACAGTACACACTCAGTAACGTCCGCTGTTCTCAACAGTCCACACTCCCTAACGTCTGCTGTTCTCAGCAGTCCACACTCCCTAACGTCTGCTGTTCTCAGCAGTCCACACTCCCTAACGTCTGCTGCTCTCAACAGTCCACACTCCCTAACGTCTGCTGCTCTCAACAGTACACACTCCCTAACGTCCGCTGCTCTCAACAGTCCACTCTCCCTAACGTCTGCTGCTCTCAACAGTACACACTCAGTAACGTCCGCTGTTCTCAACAGTACACACTCAGTAACGTCCGCTGTTCTCAACAGTACACACTCCGTAACGTCCGCTGTTCTCAACAGTACACACACCCTAACGTCCGCTGTTCTCAACAGTCCACACACCCTAACGTCCGCTGTTCTCAAAAGTCCACACTCCCTAACGTCCGCTGTTCTCAACAGTCCACACTCAGTAACGTCCGCAGTTCTCAACAGTCCACACACCCTAACGTCCGCAGTTCTCAACAGTCCACACACCCTAATGTCCGCAGTTCTCAACAGTCCACACTCCCTAACGTCTGCTGTTCTCAACAGTCCACACTCCCTAACGTCTGCTGCTCTCAACAGCGCACACTCGCTAACGTCCGCTGTTCTCAACAGTGCACACTCCCTAACGTCCGCTGTTCTCAACAGTCCACACTCCCTAACGTCTGCTGCTCTCAACAGTCCACACTCCCTAACGTCTGCAGTTCTCAACAGTCCACACTCCCTAACGTCTGCTGTTCTCAACAGTCCACACTCCCTAACGTCTGCTGCTCTCAACAGTCCACACTCCCTAACGTCTGCTGCTCTCAATAGTCCACACTCCCTAACGTCTGCTGTTCTCAACAGTCCACACTCCATGTCTGCTCTCAACAGTCCACACTCCCTAACGTCTGCTCTCAACAGTCCACACTCCCTAACGTCCGCTGTTCTCAACAGTCCACACTCCCTAACGTCCGCTGTTCTCAACAGTCCACACTCCCTAACGTCCGCTGTTCTCAACAGTCCACACTCCCTAACGTCTGCTGTTCTCAACAGTCCACACTCTCTAACGTCTGCTGCTCTCAACAGTCCACACTCCCTAATGTCTGCTGCTCTCAACAGTCCACACTCAGTAACGTCCGCTGTTCTCAACAGTCCACACTCCCTAACGTCCGCTGCTCTCAACAGTCCACACTCCCTAATGTCTGCTGCTCTCAACAGTCCACACTCAGTAACGTCCGCTGCTCTCAACAGTCCACACTCCCTAATGTCTGCTGCTCTCAACAGTCCACACTCAGTAACGTCTGCTGCTCTCAACAGTCCACACTCCCTAATGTCCGCTGCTCTCAACAGTGCACACTCCCTAACGTCCGCTGCTCTCAACAGTCCACACTCCCTAACGTCCGCTGTTCTCAACAGTCCACACTCCCTAACGTCTGCTGCTCTCAACAGTCCACACTCCCTAACGTCTGCTGTTCTCAACAGTCCACACTCCCTAACGTCTGCTGTTCTCAACAGTCCACACTCCCTAACGTCTGCTGCTCTCAACAGTCCACACTCCCTAACGTCCGCTGTTCTCAACAGTACACACACCCTAACGTCCGCTGTTCTCAACAGTCCACACTCCCTAACGTCCGCTGTTCTCAACAGTCCACACTCCCTAACGTCCGCTGTTCTCAACAGTCCACACTCAGTAACGTCCGCAGTTCTCAACAGTACACACTCAGTAACGTCCGCTGTTCTCAACAGTACACACTCAGTAACGTCCGCTGTTCTCAACAGTCCACACTCCCTAACGTCCGCTGTTCTCAATAGTACACACTCAGTAACGTCCGCTGTTCTCAACAGTACACACTCAGTAACGTCCGCTGTTCTCAACAGTACACACTCCGTAACGTCCGCTGTTCTCAACAGTACACACACCCTAACGTCCGCTGTTCTCAACAGTCCACACACCCTAACGTCCGCTGTTCTCAACAGTCCACACTCCCTAACGTCCGCTGTTCTCAACAGCCCACACTCAGTAACGTCCGCAGTTCTCAACAGTCCACACACCCTAACGTCCGCAGTTCTCAACAGTCCACACACCCTAACGTCCGCAGTTCTCAACAGTCCACACTCCCTAACGTCTGCTGTTCTCAACAGTCCACACTCCCTAACGTCTGCTGCTCTCAACAGCGCACACTCGCTAACGTCTGCTGTTCTCAACAGTGCACACACCCTAACGTCTGCTGCTCTCAACAGTCCACACTCCCTAACGTCCGCTGTTCTCAACAGTCCACACTCCCTAACGTCCGCTGTTCTCAACAGTCCACACTCCCTAACGTCCGCTGTTCTCAACAGTCCACACTGCCTAACGTCCGCTGTTCTCAACAGTCCACACTCCCTAACGTCTGCTGCTCTCAACAGTCCACACTCCCTAATGTCTGCTGCTCTCAACAGTGCACACTCCCTAATGTCTGCTGCTCTCAACAGTGCACACTCAGTAACGTCCGCTGCTCTCAACAGTCCACACTCCCTAACGTCTGCTGTTCTCAACAGTCCACACTCCCTAACGTCTGCTGCTCTCAACAGTCCACACTCCCTAACGTCTGCTATTCTCAACAGTCCACACTCCCTAACGTCTGCTGTTCTCAACAGTCCACACTCCCTAACGTCTGCTGCTCTCAACAGTCCACACTCCCTAACGTCTGCTGCTCTCAATAGTCCACACTCCCTAAAGTCTGCTGTTCTCAACAGTGCACACTCCTTGTCTGCTCTCAACAGTCCACACTCCCTAACGTCTGCTGTTCTCAACAGTACACACTCCATAACGTCTGCTGTTCTCAACAGTCCACACACCCTAACGTCTGCTGTTCTCAACAGTCCACACTCCCTAACGTCTGCTGTTCTCAACAGTCCACACTCCCTAACGTCTGCTGCTCTCAACAGTCCACACTCCCTAACGTCTGCTGCTCTCAACAGTCCACACTCCCTAAAGTCTGCTGTTCTCAACAGTGCACACTCCATGTCTGCTCTCAACAGTACACACTCCATAACGTCTGCTGTTCTCAACAGTACACACTCCCTAACGTCTGCTGTTCTCAACAGCCCACACTCCCTAACGTCTGCTGTTCTCAACAGCCCACAATCCCTAACGTCTGCTGTTCTCAGCAGCCCACACTCCCTAACGTCCGCTGTTCTCAGCAGCCCACACTCCCTAACGTCCGCTGTTCTCAACAGCCCACACTCCCTAACGTCCGCTGTTCTCAGCAGTCCACACTCCCTAACGTCCGCTGTTCTCAGCAGTCCACACTCCCTAACGTCCGCTGTTCTCAACAGCCCACACTCCCTAACGTCCGCTGTTCTCAACAGTCCACACTCCCTAACGTCCGCTGTTCTCAGCAGTCCACACTCCCTAACGTCCGCTGTTCTCAACAGTCCACACTCCCTAACGTCCGCTGTTCTCAACAGTACACACTCAGTAACGTCCGCTGTTCTCAACAGTACACGCTCAGTAACGTCCGCTGTTCTCAACAGTACACGCTCAGTAACGTCCGCTGTTCTCAACAGTACACACACCCTAACGTCCGCTGTTCTCAACCGTACACACACCCTAACGTCCGCTGTTCTCAACAGTCCACACTCCCTAACGTCCGCTGTTCTCAACAGTCCACACTCAGTAACGTCCGCAGTTCTCAACAGTCCACACTCAGTAACGTCCGCTGTTCTCAACAGTACACACTCAGTAACGTCCGCTGTTCTCAACAGTACACACTCAGTAACGTCGGCTGTTCTCAACAGTCCACACTCCCTAACGTCCGCTGTTCTCAACAGTACACACTCAGTAACGTCCGCTGTTCTCAACAGTACACACTCAGTAACGTCCGCTGTTCTCAACAGTACAAACTCCCTAACGTCTGCTGTTCTCAACAGTCCACACTCCCTAACGTCTGCTGTTCTCAACAGTCCACACTCCCTAACGTCTGCTGTTCTCAACAGTCCACTCTCCCTAACGTCTGCTGCTCTCAACAGTCCACACTCCCTAACGTCTGCAGTTCTCAACAGTCCACACTCCCTAACGTCTGCTGCTCTCAACAGCACACACTCCCTAACGTCTGCTGCTCTCAACAGCACACACTCCCTAACGTCTGCTGTTCTCAACAGTCCACACTCCCTAACGTCTGTTGTTATGAACAGTACAGACAATAACGTCTGCTATTCTGAACTTTACAGAGTCCACAATGTCAACTGTTGTGAATACTGCACACCCCATAATGTCTGCTGTTATGAACAGTGTTCACTGCTACTCTCCTTCTGCAACTTCAGGGTGACTACTTCCCTGTAACTCTGATCAATTATCTCCTCCCTCTCCTGTACAAGCTGAAGGGCAATTAGTTGCTGCTCCGGATCCTTAACATGGTCTTCAAGGAGCTGGAGCCGGATGCACCATGCAGATGTAGTTCCCTGGGGGACCCTGGGTCTCCCAGTTCTCCAATATGCAGCACATAGAACACACGACAGCCATTTAAATGGTACAGTAAGAGAGAAAAAAATGAAAAGGAAACCTTAACAGACGATATACACAAAGCTGACTCCTCTTTTGAGCCACAGCCTGTCGCTTCTACTCTCACCACTGGCCTTCTCCCAACAATGGCCACTCCGCTTATCCCTTCTGTATTTTTATTTAGTTCGTAGAGCTCCGTTGGTGTTGCTGATAGGCGCCTTACAATGGTCAAATGCCCACGAAGATCTCCTTCTAAATAATCGCTGTCATACTGTGAGAAACAGCTCATTGTAGAGCTCTGTTGATGATGTTTATAGACCTTGTACAACTTGAAGAAGTCAACATTTGTGGCCAAGATATCTCATCTTGACTGCATAGAAACCAGAAGAGAAGGTGAGATGAGAACCAGAATGGGGAATGGAAAAAAGAGAGCAGACGGGAGGGAAGGTGGATAAATTACCAGAAATTGTTATTTAACAGGTTGGAGACCCTGCTCCATTAACACCTTTCCACTGACATCCGCGCCGTTCCTTAACACCTTTCTATCAACACCCATCCCTCTCCCTTCCTCACACTTTTCCACTGCCACACCGTTCTCCCTCATTCCTTTCCACTGACACCCAACCTCCACCCTCACACCATTCCACCGCCACACACCCCTCTCCCTCATTCCTTTCCACTGACACCCAACCTCCACCCTCACACCATTCCACCGCCACACACCCTTCTCCCACTAACACCCAACCTCCACCCTCACACCATTCCACCGCCACACACTCTTCTCCCTCGTTCCCTTCCACTGACACCCAACCTCCACCCTCACACCTACTTGCCAACACCCACCCTTCTCCCTCGTTCCTTTCCACTGACACCCAACCTCCACCCTCACACCATTCCACCGCCACACACCCTTCTCCCACTAACACCCAACCTCCACCCTCACACCATTCCACTGCCACACACCCTTCTCCCTCGTTCCCTTCCACTGACACCCAACCTCCACCCTTACACCATTCCACCGCCACACACCTCTCTCCCTCGTTCCCTTCCACTGACACCCAACCTCCACCCTCACACCTACTTGCCAACACCCACCCTTGTCTCACAACTCTCCGCTGATACCTGTTCCTCTACCTCACACCTGTCCACCGACACTTGCGCATCTCCCTCACACCTATCCACCCAAAACCCGTCCCTCTCCCTCAAACCTTTCCACTAACACCCATCCTTCTCCCTCACACTTATCCTCCAACACCTGTCCCCTTTCACACCTTTCTACCGACACCAGCCTTTCCCTCACACCTCTTCACTGACACGGACACCCACCCCCCACTCTCACACTTGTCCACTAACACCCGTTCCTCTCTCTCACACCTTCCCTCACTCTGTTCCACACTTTCCCTCATACCTGTCCACCAAACACTGCCCCTCTGACTCACCCCTGTCCACTGACACCCGTTCCTGACTCTCACGTGTCTACCAACACCTGAACTTCACACTCACACCTTTCCCACAACACCCGCCCCCTTTACACCCTTTCACGGACACCCCCCCCCCACCCTCACACTTGTCCAGTAACACCTGTTCCTCTTTCACACTTTCCCTCACACCTGTCCTCCGAACACCGTCCCTCTCCCTCACACCTGTCCACCGACACACCTCTCTCCCTCACACCTGTCCACTGACACACCCCTCTCCCTCACACCTGTACACCGATACCCATCCCTCTCCCTCACACCTGTCCTCCGAACACCGTCCCTCTCCCTCACACCTGTCCACCGACACACCTCTCTCCCTCACACCTGTCCACTGACACACCCCTCTCCCTCACACCTGTCCACCGATACCCATCCCTCTCCCTCACACCTGTTCACCGATACCCATCCCTCTCCCTCACACCTGTCCACTGACACCCCCCTCTCCCTCACACCTGTAAACCAATACCCTCCCCTCTCCTTCACACTTGTCCACCAACACCCCCTCTCCCTCACACCTGTATACCCATCCCTTTCCATCACACCTGTCCACTGACACCCCCCTCTCCCTCACACCTGTAAACCAATACCCATCCCTCTCCCTCACACTTGTCCACCAACACCCCCCTCTCCCTCACACCTGTACACCGACACCCATCGCTGTCCCCCAACACCCATCCCTGTCCCTCACACCTGTCCACCGACACTCCCCTCTCCCTCACACCTGTCCACCGACACACCTCTCTCCCTCACACCTGTCCACCGACACACCTCTCTCCCTCACACCTGTCCACTGACACACCCCTCTCCCTCACACCTGTCCACCGATACCCATCCCTCTCCCTCACACCTGTTCACCGATACCCATCCCTCTCCCTCACACCTGTCCACTGACACCCCCCTCTCCCTCACACCTGTAAACCAATACCCTCCCCTCTCCTTCACACTTGTCCACCAACACCCCCTCTCCCTCACACCTGTATACCCATCCCTTTCCATCACACCTGTCCACTGACACCCCCCTCTCCCTCACACCTGTAAACCAATACCCATCCCTCTCCCTCACACTTGTCCACCAACACCCCCCTCTCCCTCACACCTGTACACCGACACCCATCGCTGTCCCCCAACACCCATCCCTGTCCCTCACACCTGTCCACCGACACTCCCCTCTCCCTCACACCTGTACACCGATACCCATCCCTCTCCCTCACACCTGTCCACCGACACTCCCCTCTCCCTCACACCTGTACACCGATACCCATCCCTCTCCCTCACACCTGTACACCGACACCCCCTCTCCCTCACACCCGTACACCGATACCCATCCCTCTCCCTCACACCTGTACACCGACACCCCCTCTCCCTCACACCTGTCCACCGACACTCCCCTCTCCCTCACACCTGTACACCGATACCCATCCCTCTCCCTCACACCTGTACACCGACACCCCCTCTCCCTCACACCTGTACACCGATACCCATCCCTCTCCCTCACACCTGTACACCGACACCCCCTCTCCCTCACACCTGTCCACCGACACTCCCCTCTCCCTCACACCTGTACACCGATACCCA
Source organism: Hypanus sabinus (assembly GCF_030144855.1). Lineage (NCBI taxonomy): Eukaryota > Metazoa > Chordata > Chondrichthyes > Myliobatiformes > Dasyatidae > Hypanus > Hypanus sabinus. The sequence continues at coordinate 48,037 of NW_026780138.1, forward strand.
TCCCTCTCCCTCACACCTGTACACCGACACCCCCTCTCCCTCACATCTGTCCACCGACACCCACCTCTCCCTCACACCTGTCCACCGACACCCATCCCTGTCCCTCACCCTCACACCTGTCCACTGACACCCCCCTCTCCCTCACACCTGTCCACCGACACTCCCCTCTCCCTCACACCTGTCCACTGACACACCCCTCTCTCTCACACCTGTCCACCAACACCCCCTCTCCCTCACACCTGTACACCGATACCCATCCCTCTCCCTCACACCTGTACACCGATACCCTCCCCTCTCCCTCACACCTGTACACCGATACCCATCCCTCTCCCTCACACCTGTCCACTGACACCCCCCTCTCCCTCACACCTGTAAACCAATACCCTCCCCTCTCCCTCACACCTGTCCACTGTCACCCCCCTCTCCCTCACACCTGTACACCGACACCCCCTTCTCCCTCACATCTGTCCACTGACACCCCCCTCTCCCTCACACCTGTCCACTGACACCCCCCTCTCCCTCACACCTGTACACCGATACCCATGTATCCCATAACCCATGTATGTACACCATACACCGATCTCCCTCCCTCCCATGCCCCGACACCCATCCTTCTCCCTCCCTCCCATGCACCGACACCCATCCCTCTCCCTCCCTCCCATGCGCCGACACCCATCCCTCTCCCTCCCATGCCCCGACACCCATCCCTCTCCCTCCCATGCACCGACACCCATCTCTCTCTCTCCCATGCACCGACACCCATCCTTCTCCCTCCCTCCCATGCACCGACACCCATCCCTCTCCCTCCCTCCCATGCGCCGACACCCATCCCTCTCCCTCCCTCCCATGCACCGACACCCATCTCTCTCTCCCATGCACCGACACCCATCTCTCTCTCTCCCATGCACCGACACCCATCCTTCTCCCTCTCTCCCATGCACCGACACCCATCCCTCTCCCTCCCTCCCATGCACCGACACCCATCCCTCTCCCTCCCTCCCATGCACCGACACCCATCCCTCTCTCTCCCTCCCTCCCATGCACCGACACCCATCCCTCTCCCTCCCTCCCATGCACCGACACCCATCCATCTCCCTCCCTTCCATGCACCGACACCCATCCCTCTCCCTCCCTCCCATGCACCGACACCCATCCCTCTCTCTCTCTCCCATGCACCGACACCCATCTCTCTCTCCCATGCACTGACACCCATCCTTCTCCCTCTCTCCCATGCACCGACACCCATCCCTCTCTCTCTCTCCCATGCACCGACACCCATCCTTCTCCCTCCCTCCCATGCACCGACACCCATCCCTCTCCCTCCCTCCCATGCACCGACACCCATCCCTCTCCCTCCCTCCCATGCACCGTCACCCATCCCTCTCCCTCCCTCCCATGCACCGACACCCATCCCTCTCCCTCCCTCCCGTGCACGACACCCATCCCTCTCCCTCCCTCCCGTGCACGACACCCATCCCTCTCCCTCCCTCCCGTGCACGACACCCGGCCCTGCGTGCCTGAGACGTCGCGCTGGGCGCGGGCTCGTGTACTGACAGCGCAGCGCCTGCAGGGGGAGCGAGCAGTTTCGGCCTTGCGGTCTACGCGTGCGCGGTGCCGTGAGGCTGTCACGTGAGGAGGGAGTCAGCTGATGGTGGAATGGCGAGTCAGTCGCAGGGTATTCAGCAGCTCTTACAGGCGGAGAAACGGGCGGCGGAGCGGGTGTCTGAGGCGCGGAAACGTGAGTATGGGGTTGTGCATCGATTGGGGAAGGTTCAGAAACTGAGGGCGTGTGGTCTCCTTACACCTGTATTCCTAATTCCCCATCCTCCTCCTCCCCGCTGCTGCCTCCCATCTCCTCGGCCTCCTTTCCTTTCCACTCCCACTCCCCCTCCCCTCCTCCTCTCCCCCTCCCCCTCCCCTCCTCCTCTCCCCCTCCCCCTCCCCTCCTCCTCTCCCCCTCCCCTCCTCCTCTCCCCCTCCCCTCCTCCTCTCCCCCTCCCCTCCTCCTCTCCCCCTCCCCTCCTCCTCTCCCCCTCCCCTCCTCCTCTCCCCCTCCCCTCCTCCTCTCCCCCTCCCCTCCTCCTCTCCCCCTCCCCTCCTCCTCTCCCCCTCCCCTCCTCCTCTCCCCCTCCCCTCCTCCCCTCCTCCTCTCCCCCTCCCCTCCTCCTCTCCCCCTCCCCTCCTCCTCTCCCCCTCCCCTCCTCCCCTCCCCCTCCCCTCCTCCCCTCCCCCTCCCCTCCTCCCCTCCTCCCCTCCTCCCCTCCTCCCCTCCTCCCCTCCTCCCCTCCTCCCCTCCTCCCCTCCTCCCCTCCTCCCCTCCCCCTCCCCTCCTCCCCTCCCCCTCCCCTCCTCCCCTCCCCCTCCCCTCCTCCCCTCCCCCTCCCCTCCCCCTCCCCTCCTCCCCTCCCCCTCCCCTCCTCCCCTTCCCCTCCCCTCCCCCTCCCCTCCCCCTCCCCTCCTCCTCTCCCCCCTCCTCCTCTCCCCCCTCCTCCTCTCCCCCCTCCTCCTCTCCCCCCTCCTCCTCTCCCCCCTCCTCCTCTCCCCCCCTCCTCCTCTCCCCCCTCCTCCTCTCCCCCCTCCTCCTCTCCCCCCTCCTCCTCTCCCCCCTCCTCCTCTCCCCCTCCTCCTCTCCCCCCTCCTCCTCTCCCCCTCCTCCTCTCCCCCTCCTCCTCTCCCCCTCCTCCTCTCCCCCTCCTCCTCTCCCCCTCCTCCGCTCCCCCCTCCCCGCTCCCCCCTCCCCGCTCCCCCCTCCCCGCTCCCCCCTCCCCGCTCCCCCCCTCCCCCCTCCCCCCCTCCCCCCTCCCCCCCTCCCCCTCCCCCCCCTCCCCCTCCCCCCCCTCCCCCTCCCCCCCTCCCCCTCCCCCCCTCCCCCTCCCCTCCTCCTCTCCCCCTCCTCCTCTCCCCCTCCTCCTCTCCCCCTCCTCCTCTCCCCCTCCTCCTCTCCCCCTCCTCCTCTCCCCCTCCTCCTCTCCCCCTCCTCCTCTCCCCCTCCTCCTCTCCCCCTCCTCCTCTCCCCCCTCCCCGCTCCCCCCTCCTCTCCTCCCTCTCCTCCCCCTCCTCCCCTCCCTCTCCTCCCCCTCCTCCCCTCCCTCTCCTCCCTCTCCTCCCCCTCCTCCCCCTCCTCCCCCTCCTCCCCCTCCTCCCCCTCCTCCCCCTCCTCCCCCTCCTCCCCCTCCTCCCCCTCCCCCTCCCCTGGCCCCCGCCCATAGTGGTGTGAACTGCGTAGAATTTCTAGCATTTTATGTTTTTACTTCAGTCAATCAGTAAGTTTCCAAGTTAAGCAATCTGTGTTCTGCTTTTTCTGCATGATTCCACAATGTGGGCACTTTGTTTAAAGGTTGAAGCTATTATGCAATGGTTCTTGAATTTTCTTACACCTGTTTGAAATTTGCTGATATTTTTGAAACTGGCTAGGTTGTTTTTGGATGTTCTTTGTAAAGATTAAAATATCTACAGAATATTTTATCTTGAAGCTACTTAACAACCAACATCAACAAAATAACCTGCTTATTTCATTGGGTAGAACCCTTCCAATGAATCTAATGATAAGCAGGTTCAAATTTGCAGACAATCAGCAATTGAAAGCGTGGAAAGACGTAGCTCACTCAGATTCACCAGTTGAGTACATAAGGCATCTATTCACAGCTGTTTGTTAATTCGAACAGTGGCCAATCCACGGTTGGGATTGATAGGCAAAACAGTAAAATTGGACAAGCAGAGTGGCCATTGTTGGGGCAGTTACTTGAGGTTTTTATGCTCGTTGAAGCTTCAATGTGGAAAGGCTTGCGTGAGAGAAGGCAAAAAGGCTTGAGTGATGGAAGGTGAAAAGCTGTAGATGGATTCCCCCTAGTTTATTTTTTGTTTTCATCATTTATATTAGCTCAGTAAGGGCAGTAGAGATGCTAGGCGGGATGTAGGAATACAAGGAGATCTCCAGTGACCCCGACAACTACACATGTGAGAAGTGCACCCAGCTGCAGCTTCTGACAATCTGCCTTAAGGAGTTGGAGCTGGAACTGGATGAACTCCGGATCATTCAGGAGTCTGAGAGGTGATAGAAACGACATATAAAGAGGTAGTTACTTTTGAATGTTGTGTTTGTTGAGCTTGGCAATTAGCTTGCTAGCAAGTTGGGTGAATACTGCAACACAAACTCCTCAACCTGAGCTACCAATATTCAGGTAGTTGCACCAAAGGTTCATGACACAGGAAGCTGTGACAGTCAGGAGGGAAAAGGGGTTAAACAGCAAGGGCACAGTACCTAACAACACTCTGGATACTGTTTTGGTGGGGGGGTGGGCTGTTGTGGAATGACCAAGCAGAGGAAAGTCACAGCAGTCAGCTCTCTGGCACTGTGTCTGGCTCTATGACTCAAAAGGGAAGGGGGAGAAGAGGCGAGTTGTGGTGATGGAAATTCGTTAGGTGGGCGAACAGAAAGCAGGATAAGAACGAGATTCCCGGATGGTATGTTGCCTCCCAAGTGCTAGGTCTGGGACATCTTGGATCGAGTCCTCAGCGTTCTTAAGTGGGAGGGTGAACAGCGAGAGATGGTGGTCGATGACATATGTATGAAGAGGGACGAAGTTCTTCAAAGTGAGCTCAGGGAGTTGGGTGCTAACTTAACGGGCATGACCTCCAGGGTTGTGATTTAAGGATTGCTACCTGTGCCATGTGCCAGTGAGGCCAGAGCCAGGAAAATTATACAGTTTAACTCAGCGCTCCTTTTGGAGAGAAGGATGATGAGAGGTGACCTGATAGAGGTGTACAGGAGGATAAGAGGCAT
>NW_026780139.1:0-52562 GCF_030144855.1 Hypanus sabinus
GTGTGTATGTGTGTGTGTGTGTGTGTGTGTGTGTGTGTGTGTATGTTGCCTTGGATTTTCAGCATCTGCTGAATTAGTTGTGTAATAAAATTTGAAAAGGATGGAGACGCACACGAGCGAATTATTCAGAAATAATTCACGCGGTTCGTGTTTTCGGAGAAAATGTGAAAAGAAGAAAATCATCTCAACTCACAATCTCAGCAGGAATAAAATTCAGCAAAAACATAAACAGAAATGTGTTACGTGTTCTGCTCCTAATAGTGATGTTCTTTACACGAACGACAAAATACCCTGTAATAACGCAATACCTCACAACGGTGGTGCACCTCAAAATAAAACAGCAGCTGTCACACTATACCAGTCCAGGTTATTTCAGCTTCCGGAGTGGTAAAGGAATATCGTAAGTGGCGTGCGAGGAAGCGGAGGCGAGGCGAGAGGGCAGGAGTCCATGCCAGGAAAAAAAAAACAAGCCCTAGCATTCCGGCTCTCCCGTCCATTCCGCTCTCAAATAGACAGTAAATTAACTACACCCGTGACTCCGCGGGAGTACAGAAGCGGACCGATTCCGGGCGCCACCATTCAACTGGATTTTTTCTGTAACAGATTTGCCCCCAAGCCATCCGACTACCAACCTACTGACCTCTGCTCTGCCTATTGTCTTGTTTATATTTATTGTAATGTCTACAATGTTCTAAGTACTTTATGCAGTCCTGGGTAAGTCTGTAGTCTGGTGTAGTTTTCATGTCGGTTTCCGTATTTCAGTGTAGTTTTTGTATTGTTCATGCAGCACCATGGTCCCAAAAAACGTTGTCTCGTTTTTACTCTGTACTGTACCTGCAGTTATGGTCGAAACGACAATAGAAAGCAACTTGAACTTGATCTTGAAATCGACAAATTTATAATCACAGAGCAGGGTAATCGGATCCGAATGCAAACAGCTGGAAACAAGATCAAAGGCGAATCAGCAACACATCCCAGCAAAGAAACAGCGCCCAGACAGAGCAATGCGGAACATGCTTTTGGCATCTTAGGCTCCAGCACCGCGGGACGATAAAGCGTCTGCGGTTATGGAGCATTTGAGTCTGGCTTGGCCACGACAATAATAAAGCATCATGGAACCGGAAACAGGAATGTGTTGTGTTGAAGTGCCAACGCATCTGAGTGTTCCTCATTCATCCCCGTGCCGCTGAGAACCTGGATCAGATTCCCACATGGCGGATGGTTCTCTCCCGGCCACTGGCGAGAGTAGTGCAGCGCTCAATTCGGATGGCCCATTTAGAAAATAAATCATTTCGAAAGTGATACCTGGAGTATGCGGGAGTGTTTTCCACAACTAGAACTTTCAGCCAATTTTCCAGAGCACGGGGAAATATTTTGCAACAGTAAATGTAAATTATGGGTAAATCTCCCTGAGGTTCGCATGTACAAGTTAAAATAATTTGCATTCGAGGTTAAAATTTGCAAATCACTGGACTAGTAACTTGGGCAAACAACCAATCTGGATTGTAATCCAGATTAAACCGTGTCACGAATACAGTTAATTTAACCACTTCCGCTGTAACGACGAAAGATACATGAAACAGGGAGCAAATGAAAGGGTTGCATTGGAACCAGTTGGACACTAACATAATACCTCAATGTCCAGGCCAAGGGAGCCGTATTTTCATTATACTAAATAGTCAATCAGATATAGGTTTGAGTGGGAATCTCTTCACTGTGTTGCACTAACGGGAGCACCATATTTCATACAGTATTCCTCACAAGGGGTCCAGAGATTTCTGTTTTGCCCGATTAGTTGCGAGGGTTGAATTGTCCGCCCTCCGAACACCAATCACACTAGTTTTATCACGTGATGCCCGAACTCAGGCGCCCGATTCAATCACTGAGTGGAACAGCACGGCTTCCCCCATGTCTACACATTTCAGAAGGTCGACTGTTCCTCTGTGGCTTTACTGTACTTTCACATTCCGCAATCCCGTCTCCGAAATGGACAGGATTTCCTGAACCACTGGATCTGCCGGTCGATTCCTTGTTTTCCTGGTCACAGCCTGTAATTCAGACAGTATCCTGGTAAAACCCTCTTTCAAAAGCTGCCGCATACTCATTTGCCATAGGAGTCGAACCAGACGACTGCAGGTTGGCAAATGTGATTCCTCTGTTCAGGGAATGGGAAGAAGATAGTACTGAGAATTACAGACCACAGTCTTACTTCAGCGGTGGCTGAATTATTGGTCAGAAAGGGTTTACTAGTATTTGGGGAAACTTAGTCTGATTGAGGATAGTCAACTTGGCTTTCTGAGGATCAAGTCATGAATCACGAGCCGAACAAATTCTGTGACGATGTGACCAAGCACACTGATGAAGGTAGAACAGTGGGTGTGTTGCAGATGGACTTTAGTAAGGCGTTTGATAGGGTTCTCCATTGTAGGATCATCCATAAATTCTGGGGGCATACGAGCCGGAAAATGTGGCTGTGTGAATACAGAATTAGCTTTCACAGAGGATGGTAGTATTTGGCGAGTATTCCGCTTGGAGGTCTATGACCATTGGTGTCTTCAGGGAAGTCTGTTCCGAAACCACTCTTGCTTGCGACTTTTAAAAATGGTTTGTTTGAGGCCTTGGGGGCGGGATTGAAAGTTTTCAGACGATGCGACAGTTAACTAAGAGGTCGTTAGAGTGCAGGATTTTTATTTAGTTGGACCAGAACATTGCTGATCGGTAAGAGCATCTACGGATATGGGGAGGAGTCAGGCGAATGGGGTTGAGTGGGATCTGGGATCAGCCATGATGGAATGGCAGGGTTCACGCACTGAGTTGAATGACTTGATTCTGCTCCCATGTCTTATGGTCTGATGGTCTATTCGAGTTTGTTGGAGGCACGGTCGTTGTACAGAGAATGGTGGGTGTATGGAATGCTCCGATAGAGGCGGATACACTGGGGGCATTCACAAACTCTTATTTAGGCACATTGGTGATATAAATAGCAGGCTGTGTTGTAGCGGATGTTTAGATTTATCTTAGGGTAGATTAAAAGGTCGGTACAACGTCATCGGCCGATGCGCCTGTATTGTGCAGTGATGTTCAATGTCCTATCCTCCCGGTAACTGTCATTGAATTCAAAACTGTAACTGAAATACTACCGGAGGTTTATATGAATTACTGACTATTCCTCTCACTCGTCTTCCCACTGAAGGCAAACATGCCACATACGCTTATAACACCCTGCCAGCTTGCATACACACTGTCAGTGAACTCTGTATTTCGGCGGACAGATTACTCTGTCAAGCAATAGTGGACAATTCTGTTAACCGTCTGTCATTGATCGCATACCTTCACTTACAGTAGAACTCCAAGGACAGCCCCCGCACTTCCCTGGACTCAACTCCATCAGGCACGTCCATCACTGATCTTTATTGTCCAAATGCCACGGCAACTGGTTTAGCATTTTGTTACCCCTGTTCTCCCCCACACAACATTTATTAGCTAAGTTTTTCTTTCATTTCAGAAATATCTGCTGACCTTATTTTTTTTAATCCATTTGATGTAATTCACATGTTCTGTGTGCTCCTGTATATCAGCTCCCCGCTTTCTTCAGTGATTACGAAAGGAAAGGAGAGGCAGGCAGAACCGAAGAAGAGTGCATGAGCAGTGTCTCAAAAGGCATCACATGCCTACGTTAGCATTCGTTTCAGTAATGACTGTTCATTGCCGGCATGCATAGTCTTTCAATGCCAGATCCGAAAAGCTCGCTATAGTTCTAATTTCAAGCTCCTTTTTTTTCAATGTGCACGGGCTATTTCTAACGATCTGCCTTTCAGAGAACGCGGTGTCAGTGCAATTCAATTAAAAGCAGATGTTAGTCAAAATGTCCTTTGTTCATGAGTGGCAGACAATTGAAAACATTCAACATATTTTCTGCTCAATTCAAACCTACATTTTGAAAAATATCGCCCTGACTCTTCAAAACCCAAGCAAATTACAGGTATAAAGGGATTGTCCTTGAAAATGAAGAACTCACAGATTGCGGTATCAATTAAATTAGCAAGGTGGTTGTGTTCTGCAAGGGAATAGTCAACGTTTCGGGCCTAGACACTTCATCAGGAGTGAAGAAGGAGGGTGCAGGGGCCCTATAAAGAAGGTGGGGGGAGGGTGGAATGTGCCAGGTGAAAAACCAATCAGAGGAAAGATCAAGGGGTGGGGGAGTGGAAGCAGTGAGGGGATCGGCAGGAGAGGTGCAGAACATATCTAAAGCAAAAGCACTATGAGTAGTAGAATAAGGCAGAATCATGAGAGAGGTGATGGGCAGCTAGAAGAGGAGACAGAGTGAACATGGGATTGAGGAAGGGAATTACCGGAAGTTGGAGAGTTCGATGTTCATAACAAGGGGCTCGAGGCTACCCAGACGGTATATGAGATGTTGCTCCTCCAGCCTGAGTTTGACCTCAACATGGCAGTAGAGGAGGCCATGTATGGCCATATCCAAATGGAAATGTGAAGCAGATTGAAGTGAGTGGGAACCGGCAGATCCTGTCTCGACTAAGCGGTCCCCAATCTGCGTCGGGTCTCACTGATGTAGAGTTGGCCGCACCGGGAGAAACGGATGCAATAGATTACCTCAACAGACTCACCAGTGAAGTGTTGCCTCACCTGGGAAGACTGTTTGGGGCCCTGAATGGTGGTGAGAGAGGAGGTGCAGGGACAGCTGTAGCACTTACACTTGCAAGGATAAGTACCAGGTGGGAGATCTGTGGGGAGGGACGTGTGGACCAGGCAGTCGTGGAGGGAATGATCCTTGCGAAAAGCAGAGGGGTAGAGAGGGAAAGATGCCCTTAGTGGTGGGCTCCTGTTGAATGTGGCAGAAGTTGCGGAGGATAATATACTGGATCCGGAGGCTGGTGGGGTGGTAGATGACGACAAGGAGACTCAGACCCTGTTATAGTGACGGGAGGATGGGGTGAGGGCCAAAGTGCAGGAAATGGAGGATATGCGGGTAAGGGCATCATTGATGACGGCAGAAGGCAAACCACAATTCTTAAAGAAAGAGGACATTTGAGATCACCTGGAATGGAAAGCTTCATCCTGGAAGCAGATGCGGTGGAGACGGAGGAACTGGGAATAGGGAATAGAATTTTTGCATTTGGCAGGGTAGGAAGAGGTATAATCTAGGTAGTTATGGGAGTCAGTGGGTTTATAGAAGATGTCAGTTTTCAGTCTATCTCCAGAGATGGAGACCGAGAGATCGAGAAAGGGGAGAGAAGTGCCCAAGATGGACCGAGTGAATTTGCGGGCTGGGTGCAAGTTAAAGGCAAAGTCAATGAAATTGACAAGCTCATTATGGGTGCAGGAAGCAGCACCAATGTAGTCGTCAATGTATCGAAGGAAAAGTTGGGGAGCAGTACCAGTATAGATTTGCAGCATAAATTGTTGCACATAACCCACGAAGAGGCAGGCATAACTGGGGCCCATGCGAGTTCCCATAGATACACCCTTGGTCTGAAGAAAGTGGGAAGAGCCGAAAGAGAAGTTATTAAGTGTGAGTACCAGTTCCGCCAATCTGAGGAGAGTAGTGCTGTTGGGGAACTGGTGAGGTCTATTGTACAGAAAGTAGCGGAGGGCTTTGAGGCCTTCTTGATGGGGAATGAAGTGTATAAGGAATGGACATCCATGGTGAAAATGAATTGGTCAGGACCGGGGCACTGGAAGTTATTGAAGAGGTGGCGGACATGGGATGTATCCCGGATGTAGGTAGGGAGGGACTGAACAATGGGTGACAAAATGGAGTCAAGGGAGGCAGATACAAGTTCGATGGGACATGAGCGGGCTGAAACTATAGGCCTACCAGGACAGTCAGTCTTATGGATCTTGGGGAGGAGGTCAAAGCGAGCGGAGTGTGTGAATTATGAGTTTTTTGGCTGAGGATGGAACGTCTCCGTAGTTGATAAGGGCAGTGATGGTATGGGAAACAATGGTTTGATAATTTTTGGTGGGGTTCTGTTCCACCATTCAGGGCCCCAAACAGTCCTTCCAGGTGAGGCAACACTTCACTTGTGGGTCTGTTGGGGTCATCTATTGCATCCGGTGCTCCCGGTGCGGCCTCCCCTACATCGGCAAGACCCGATGCAGATTGGGGGACCGCTACGTCCGCCACAACAGACAGGACCTCCCGGTTGCCACTCACTTCAGCTCTCCTTCACATTCCCATTCGAATATGTCCATACATGGCCACCTCTACTGCCATGATGAGGTCAAACTTCGGTTGGAGGAACAACACCTCATCTACAGTCTGGGTAGTCTCCAGCCCCTTGGTATGTACATTGAATTCTCTAACTTGCGGTAATTCCCTCCTTATCCCTTCCACCATCCCACCTTCACTCTGTCTCCTCTTCTAGCTGCCTGTCACCTCTGTCACGATTCTGCCTTCTACTACCCATAGTGTTTTCCCCTTAGATTCCTCCTTCACCTTTTCTGCCTATCCCCACCTTGCTTCCCCTCCCCCAGCCCTTGATCTTTCCTCTCATTGGTTTTTCACCTGGCACATTCCACCCTCCCCCCACCTTCTTTATAGGGCCCGTGACCTCTCCTTCTTTAGTACTGACGGAGGGTTTCGGCTCGAAACGTTGACTGCTCCTTTCAACGGATACTGCCCGACCTGCTGAGTTTCTCCAGCTTTTTTGTACGTCAGTGATTTTATTGACTTCATCTTGACAAATGTTCAAAGCTACATTAAACAATGTGTAAGCTGCTGACGTGCGGGAATAAATAAGCTGCTCCCGACTCACTCACAGTCACACACAATTAACTGACCGGCGACAACGCGTGACAGTTTAAATAATCAGTCCCGTTTCTCACATTCACTCTGCATCGGGGAACCGATGATTATAAAATCACACTTCAGGGCCCCGTCCGAGATCGCTGCAGATCCAGGGTCATTGCCGAGGGATTTGTCTATTTAACATCATTATATTGGCCAGGATGTTCTCAGCTCAAGGTGAGGAAAAGGATTCTCTCCCAGGGACACTGGTTTCCCAGATCTAACCCAGCCCCCTGGGCTCTTCCTCTCTGTGTAATTCCCCGGCACGCCATTTGGAGCAGCTGTTGAATCCGGACACGTGCAGCTGGATAGGATGCGGAATTGCGTCACTACTGGATCGCTTTGGACGTCACAGAGTGTGAGACTGGAGCTAGTTCACCATTCAGATGTTCACAGATCAACTGTCAGTCCGGGTCTGGGTTCCTGCAGAGATCTCAGTTCCTTCCCACCAGTCTGACTGAACTGATTCCTCCACAAGCTAAAACAGATGGGAGAATAAAGATGAAATAAACAGATTACACAACAGTGTCAGTAACAGGGGACCGGGGTTAACGTTTCAACAACACTCACAGACAAATATCACCAGTAAACCCGCGGATCCGCTGATATTTTATTACATTGAACATTAACACAAATACTCACTCGATCAGCTTCAGACTCGGGAGGGCCAATATGAGGCGGCGGAGAGCGGGGACAGATCGGTCCGTGAGCGAGTTGAATCCCAGCTCCAGCTCCGTCAGTGATATGTTTGTACTGAGAGCAGAGGCAAGATCCTCGGCACCAGAATCTGTGAGACCGATATCCCTCAGCCTGGAGGTGAGGATGAAGGACACAGAGAGACAGGAGACTGTAACACAAGTACTGATCACATTAATGTTCAGTGTCAGACACCCAGTGACTGTAAACACAATCTCCCAGAGTCTGGTACTTACCCCAGTTTCTCTATTCCACACTTGGGGTTTGTCAGAGCCACAGACACCAGCTTTATTCCTGAATCTCCCAGTTCATTATAACCCAGGCCCAGCTCCGTCAGTGATGGGTTTGTTCTGAGTGCGGAGGCGAGATCCTCAGCACCACAATATGTGAGACCGACATCCCAGAGCCTGGAGATGAGAGAGACTGAGGGTGAAGGACACAGAGAGACAGGAGATGGTACAAATCCCTAGTGCTTATCAGTTATACAATTACTGATCACATTAATGTTCAATATCAGACACCCAGTGACTGTAAACACAATCTCTCACAGTCTGGTACTTACCACAGTTTCTGTATTTTACACTCCGGGTTCCTCAGAGCCGCAGACACCAGTTTCACTCCTGAATCTCCCAGTTCATTTCCCCCAAGGCTAAACACAAACAGACAAATTGATGAACAAATTGATTCAAGCCGTGGGTCTGGGGGAAATTTCTCTCACTCGGATATTTCAGGAAATATTAACCACTTCAGCAAATCACTGAACGGAGTACCCATCACTGCCCAGCTCCAGGGTATTCACTGAATATCAGTAATGTAGTCTGTCGGTGTGACCCTGTAAACTCCACATAATCTCATTCCCCGATGGCTAGAAAAATGTTCCTGATATGAGAGCGTTGGGAGTATCAGGGATGAAGGATGATAGAAAGTCCCACAGTGAAGAAAATTTGTGAAAGGGAATGTGTCGATGGGAGATGGTGGAAGAGACCCCACCTGAGGGAAAGAGGTGGGAAGAGAAAACCTGCAGGAGAAAGAGAGGAAATAGTAAACATCCCGTAGGAGGAATGAGGATGAGGATGAGAGATTCCGCAGGAGTAAGGGATATGGGTAAAAGGAGATCCCGAAGGGAAAAAATGGGAATGGGGAAGAGATCCCACGGGGGGAAAGGGGATGGGAAATACAGATCCCTCGGGAGGATACCAAAGGGAAGAGATAACTGCAGAAGATTAGAGGATGCAGAAATAGATTTTACGGGATGGGTCTTTCTGAATTGAGGACCACAATCGGGAGGAGATGCCCAATGATCTGATGAAGTCTCCAAAATCTCTTCACAAGGAAACACAGAACCCTCCCGTCTTTGGAGAATTACTGACCGATCCCCTGGGTATTTGTCAATATTCTTCACAATCTGATTTACGACTGTTTAACCCAAATTGTTTTACTTTGAAACAACACAACGGAACTGTTTCACAGTTCAGAGTGAAAGATAAATCAAGTTACCTCAACTCCTGGCACTTGTGCAGCCCGGGTCCCAGCCGCTGGATTCCTTCACACTGAATGTGACAGCCCTGCAGGTCGAGGTGTTTTATTGTATCACAGAGTCCGATGACATGAGACAGGACCGCGCAGTCAATCGGGGTCAGTGCCATTCCACTGAATGAGAGTTTGTTCACAGATCCCAGTGCGACCTGAGCCAGTCCACGATTCTGAGACTCAAACAGGTAGTGCAGTGTGTTCAGGAGGCTCCTTTTACGAGATGCAATCCTCGTGTTTCCACTCTGGCGTTTAACCTCCTCCTTCACCCAGTCAATCACCCGGCAGGTTGTTTGATGAGGAAATGGACCCAGAAACTCCTCCAGGCCCCGAGCTGTCATTGGGGAGGAGAGACCAGCCACAAAACGGAGGAATACCTCAAACCGCCCATCTGTCATGTTGTGGGTTTCAGTGAGGAATTTCAGGATATCCTTGGGATGTAGGGTCAGGAATTGTGCGACTGCAGCTACAAACTCTTGGATGGTGAGGTGTGGGAATGTGTACACCACGCTCTGGGCAGAATCCTCTCTCTCCAAAAGCTCCATCAGGAACCCGGACAGGAACTGGGAAGGCTGCAGATTGTAACTGATCAAATCTCCATATGTAAATATGATCTTCCTCTCGGACACACCTCTGAAGGCCATCTGACCAACCCTGAGTAACACATCACGGGGTTTCTCAATCTCACGGCTGTGGTTCTTCAGGATGTTGTAAATATAGTAGGAGTACAGTTGGGTGATGGTCTTGGGAACTAGCTGCGGGTCCCTGACTCTTCGTGTGAAGAAGGGGCCCAGTGCCAGAGCGAGGATCCAGCAGTAGGAGGGGTTGTAGCTCATGGTGTACAGGATCTCGTTCTCCTCCACGTGTTTGAAAACAGCTTCTGCCACCATCTGATCTTCAAAATACCTGATGAAATATTCCTTCCGTTCCTCACCAACAAATCCCAGGATTTCAGCCCAGACGCTGATCTTGGCTTTATCCAATAAATGTAACGCAGTGGGACGGGTGGTCACCAGCACTGAACACCCTGGGAGCAGCTTGCCCTGGATTAAACTGTACAAAATGTCAGACACTTCACACCACCACTCGGGATCTGGGCATTGGTGCTTGGGTTCTGTATCTCTTTGACTGTCAGCAAAATCAATTCTGTGCTCGAATTCATCCAGACCATCAAATATAAACAGCAATCCCTCTGGATTCTTCCAAACATCTCTCAGGATATTCCCAAAGTAAGGATATTGATCCTGAATTAGTTGCCTCAGGTTTTTTCTGCAGTTAATAGAGTTTAAATCCCGGAATTTGAAACTGAAGACAAACTGGAATTGTTGGTATATTTTCCCCATGGCCCAATCATAAACAATCTTTTGTACCATTGTTGTTTTCCCGATCCCCGGGACTCCAGCCACTGCTGCTGAACTCCCAGATTTGGATTTACTCCGGGAAAAGCTGCTCTGGAACAACTGATCAGTCCGGATTTTTTCCAGCTTTCTGCGGAGATGTTTCTCTCTCCACTCCTCGTGGTCTCTGCCTCTTGCCAGCAGCTCATGTTCCACCAGTCTCCGATCTCGAACAGTAGAAATGACCGTGAGCTCAGCGTATCGATCAACCAGCTGGAAAACCTTCACCTTCTCCCTCATCAGGATCGTGTTCACTCTCAGATTTTCAGTTTGTGCCCGTAGAGTCTCCTTGTGTTTCTGTTGAGCATCTTCCATGGAAACAGAGATAAAATGTTAAACGCTTCAACTCAGAACTCACTATTTAAGTAGACAAGGATTAGCTCAAAGGTTTTGCATTATTTGAACTTATCACTGGATTTTCTTACACTGAATTAAGTTTGATTAACAGACCCCAAAGTGGACGGAGAGGCATGGGCCAGATAATCATCAGATCATCACATTTCCACATTGATTGTTCAGTGAAGTTGAGTTTTCCCTGGTAGTTTACTGAGCCCCGACTAGACAAACTCCCACTACTGCCACTTCTATCATTGTTCTGTGGAAAAACTTTCAAAGCCCGGTGTTGATGTGGACTTTGGAGATAGAGAAAATGATCGTGGGCATTCTGTCAACGGAATAGGTAACGGGAATCACAGCTCCCCCTCCCCTCTCACCATCACTGATTCAAAATAAAAAGGAATACATTTGTGGATCTGTGGTGTGGTAGAAGATTAGAAACTTGGAAAACCTACAGCACAATACAAGTCCTTCGGCCCACAAAGCTGTGCCGAACACGTGCTTACCTTACAGTTTACCTGGGTTTACCCATAGCCCTCTATTTTTCTAAGCTCCATGTAGCCATCCAGAGGAGCCTTAACCAATCCTATCGTATCCTCATCCACCACCGCCGCCAGCCACCCGTTCCATGTACTCACCACTCTCTGAGCCCCTGACATCTCCTCTGTACCTGCTTCCAAGCAACATAAAACTATGTCCTCTCGTGCTAGCCATTTCAGCACTGGGAAAAAGCCTCTGACTATCCACACGATCAACAGCTTTCATCACTTTATACACCTCTATCAGGTCACCTCTCATCCTCCCTCACCCCAAGGAGAAATGGCCAGTTTCACTCAACCTATTCTCATAGGGCATGCATCCAATACAGTTAACATCCTTGTAAATCTCCACTGCACCCTTTCTATAGTTTCCATATCCTTCCCATAGTGAGGTGACCAGAACTGAGCACAGTACTCCAAGTGGTGTCTGACCAGGGTCCTATATAACTGCCACTTTACCTCTCGGCTCTTGAACTCAATCCCACGGTTGATGAAGGCCAATGCGCTGTATGCCTTCTTAACCACAGAGTCAAACTCCACAGCAGCATTGAGTGTCCTATGTCAACCAATTCCTCTATCCTGTAACGCCATCGGATTTTATCTTGTTAAGTAGACTCATGAGTTAACTTATAATATGCCTTATGAAAATATAATGACATGCACTGCATCTCCTTTGTCCACCCTGTTTGGAATGTCCTCAATGAACTCTAGCAGATCTATCAGGCAAGATTTCCCTTCATATTAACTATGTTGACTTTGACATTTTATAATTAGGCTGTAAATACCTCAATCTTAATAATAGACTCTCACACTTCCCCAACCACTGAGGTTGGGCAAACTGGTCTATAATTTCACAATCAAGAGAGAATCTGTAGATGCTGAAAACGCAGCAACACACACAAAATGCTGGAGGAACTCGGAAGGCCAGGCTGCATGTATGGAAAAAAAGTATAGTTGACGTTCCGGGCTTAAACACTTAAGTAGGTCTGGAAACAAAACGCTGGGGAGTAGAATTGAAAAGTGTGGTGGGGGGGAGGGGGGAGGTGTGGGGAGGAGAGGGGAGAGAGAATTACCAGGCGATGGGTGAAACTTGGAGGGGGAGGGTTGAAGTTGATTGGTTAAAGAGACAGAAGGCCATGAAAGAAAGAGAAAATAAAACAACTTTTTTTTTTAAATCTTATTCCTTGGCTTTTAACCAGTCACTAACTGTCTCCTAACGTTCCCTTTACATTAGGCTCCCTGATAAGATCTGGGTCTCACAATGTATCTGAAACCTGCCAGGGGTATGTGGCTTCTCTTAGTGTGTCAGGACCCAATCAGGGTTGTGTGGGGTCTCACAGTGTGTCAGGACCCTGCCAGGAGTGTGTGGGGTCTCACAGTGCGGCAGGACACTGTCAGGTACGTTTGGGGTCTCAATTCAATCTATTCAGATGTGATAGGCAACGTAGGAAAACATTGATGTTGCACACATTTAATTTAGAGAATGTGACACTGGTAGAAATGATGTTCAATAATCAGGGAGTATATCTGTTTCCTGTTCAGAAATGGGTGTGGTAATTTCACTGTTGGCCCTGTTCCTTCTGTAAACCAGATGAAGGACAATGAGGAACAAGTTTGTAGTGATTTACTGAACCCGTGTTCAGGGACACTGAGGGGTTTCTTTGACTGCATGTGGACTGGAACAGCATTAACAGAGGTGACAGAGACGTGAGTAGTTTGTAAACTTCCTGATTGGTCTATCTCTGGTACCAAATTCAAATTATCATCTTTGGGAATTGTTCCTGTAAGTGTGAGAGACTGAACCAGGGTTCTGGCTGAGATTCCCTATATTTATTTTAAGAGCTTCGAATAATCAAATAAAACATGGTCTGATGCAATATTAATAAGTTTTGCGATATTTGTCCTTCCTATGCTCTGTCCTCTGTTCAATGTGTAGTTGACTGATCCAACTCAGTCTGCGATGGTGAACCCTTACAATCTGTTTAGCCCATGCACTGCCATGGGCTCCATTTTCACAGGCATGATGGGCTTATGGATGTAGTAAGCTTCTCATCCAGATGGTCACAATTTAACTAATTGCAATATTATTTATAGATATTTTCAGTCCTTTCCACATTCCGTTCCGCAATCCAAAAACCTTCAGTTTCTCTGTCCTAATTCTCATCTCTTCACCTTCCACAGTGTCCAGCACACAAACCGGCACACATCAATTTCAGCTTCTGTGAACTGAGCTGAAGAATTTGTCTCCGATCTCACCCTCAGTAATCCTGTCTCACTGCTAGAATTCCCAGGATTATTGAGTTGGAAATTAAACTGGATACCTTTAGCAATGTTTGCACTAAGTGAGTGCAGATGTGAAGAGATCAGGGTTCATATGCTGCTTTGCTGATTAAAGTGACGTTATTATTACTATTCTATGAATAGAACTTCAATGGATGAGCAACTCGAAAAAACAAAAATAATCTAAAGAAACTGAAGTCGTTTAGAAAATGGTTAAGGATGAGGCTATCCTGGAGCGGATAGTCGCTGGCAAGAGAAGGATTTGACTTTTTGATATGAAGAAATATTATTTTTTTTGTCATTCTCCAAATTGCCCCCTTTTCCACTCAAACTCCGCTGGGGATCTGTAGTTGCAGGCCCCAGAGCAGTGTGAGCACTTTCCTCAAACTCGCCAGCTCTCTGCCTCTTTCCTCAAAATGTCCTGTGAAAACTCTCCCTCTGGCAAACACGTTTCCCTGTGTCTCACTGTGTTCTCTGTCACAGTGCCAATATTTACCTGGTCAGACCCTCGTGGCTCAACAACTGAACCGCCCGACGCAAATTACAACCGTTGGTGGAAACGGAGGTCAAATTTCAACTTGATGAACTCCGCCTCAGCCTCATCGGGGTCATTGCGTACCGTTCCGATTGCCCCACTACCGGAGGGATGTTGAGGCTTTAGAGAGGGAGCAGAAGAGGTTTACCACGATGCTCTCTGGTTTAGAGGGCATGTGCTATCATGAGAGGCAGGATAAAATTAGATTGTCATCTCTGGATCATCGGAGGCTGAGGGGAGCTCTGACAAATGTTTGCCACATTAAGAGAGGCATAAATAGAGTGAACAGAGAGAATCGTTTTCTGAATGTCTCAAATGCTATTGAAGGTGAGAGGGTGTAGAGTGAAGGGGGAAGTGTCATCGATGCCTGGAAAGCACTGACTGGAAAGGTGGTAGACGTAAATTTTTTGAAGCTTCTAAGAGATGTTTGGTTAGGTACATGGATAAAGGAAGATGGAGGCATATGGAGATGGAGTCGGAAGGGGAGATTAGAGTTTGGGTTTGATTTACTTGTTAGCTGTTTCGGCACAATATTATTTGCCTAATGGCCTATTCCTCTGTTATACTCTTGAATTTTCAACACATGTTCACTCACCTTTCAATTCACTGAGAATCTTGAGTAAACCTTGAGTGGGATTTGATCGATGGGATGGATCAGAACCTGCTTGAATTTAAACACATTAAGGGGATAATTTATGGAAAATTGTGAAGTGTAATGTTTTGCAACTCAAATTTGAATTAATTACTGATATTATCTCACCATACATCTGTATTTCCTTCAGTATTTTGTCAAACTTTGGGACACCAATCCGCATTTTGTCAAATGTTTCCCACATCACCCTCCGGGCGCGGGAGCCTTTCTCCATCACCAGGCTCAGGAGGAGTTTAGAACTGTCCGCCCGCTCTCCCTTATCAGCGAGATCAGAGATTTTCTGTGAAGAGTAACAGTGAACATATTGGGGACTGACAGATTCACACAGGGAATGAGAAGTAAATGATGTGCTCTGTAACGGGATCACACTGAGCAGTCACCCGGACGGGTGCTGATCCTGTCTGCACATGGACTGTACATTCTGAGTGCAGAGCACACGGAGGGACATTCACCTTGAACCTGGTCCACCAGTCAATGAGATCCTGGCTGGACTGTGACCGCTTCATTGACGTGGCTCCAAATCCATAAATAATTCCTCACCAGATTTGACAGTGTAACAGAAATCAGAAAATAACGATAACAGATGAGGAAAGAAGTCAGGAGACTTTTTATAACAGAGTGAGCAGTCTCGGAGAGGTTGCAGAAAAGATGATGTGATTCCTCCTTCAGACCACCAGTGTCCAACATGACAGCGGATTACCGGCTCACACCAGATTCATTTCCTTTCCCTTTTTCAGTGGAGGTTTCTTCAGTGATTACACATTACAACATGGCGGCATTCCCCGATTCACACTGTTTGCAGTTTCAGACTCTAATGGAATCATCTCCTCTCAGAACAGAACACACTCAAGCTCCTGTGGCACCCACTAATGATGTCCTGATTCTCATTGATATCCTGCTGTTAGGCTGCATGATCTTTCCAAACCCAAACCTCCTGTCATATTTCCATTTAATACTGTAAGACCGCACAACTGTCACTTGCTCAACTCAATCTGAGCAGCTACCCACCAGTCTGCAGGGTCTTTGCGCCCCTTTCTATCACTGGTTCAGATTCACATCTTTGAGATTGCATGTACAGTATTTATTTCCCAGTTGTTCTTTTCTCTGATTTAATATCTAATGAGTCAGAGGTCCGACACCCATCAGTCTTGTGATGTTGGAAAATTCAAACATGTTCTCCTTCCCACTCACCCGATGTTCCTTTCCACTGAACTGATTCTCGGCCGTTAACGCCAGGCTCACTCCATGCACCCCTCCTTCCATCGCCTGCTCCAGCCTGTCCCGGTAGAAGTCCGTCAGCTGCAGCAGCTGGGAATCATTCCAGCTTGCCAGGAGCTCAGTGATCTCTGAGCTCGGACCTGTGAAGCACAATGGTGAAAATTAAAAAACTTAATGACCACATATTCGGAGGCAACTTTATCTCTGGAACCAAAAGATGGTGCACCAGGTCACCAAACACAGTCCAAGATATATATAAAGGGTGGGAGGGAGGAATAGGTGTGGTTGGTGAAATGAGTGCAGGCTGGGTGGGGGTTCAGATCGAGCAGGGTTGTGGTGGGGCTCAGCAACATCTGTTGAAGGCTGCCCTTTCTAGTCCCCAGCAATATACCTCTCTGTTTTGGAAGGACTCTGCTTATTGCTGAGAATATAGTAACCCATCACCATCACTCTCCTGGTACTGCCAATCACCACCGCTTGGCTCTGAGTTACTTGGCTGCCTGCCTGGTCAACCCCTTCCTCCGCAAATCTCTGGAATATCTTACAAAATGCTGCAGGTACTCAGCAGGTCAGGCAGCATCTATGGAGGAGAATAAACAATCAACGTATCGAGACAAGGCCCTTCATCAGACTGGAAATGAGGGGACAGGAATTTTAGATATTGTCACATTACTTTCTATTCCTTGTAATCCTGATCTGAAACATTAACTGTTTATTCCCCTCCATTGATGCTGCCTGACCTGCCGAATTCCACCAATATTCTCTGTGTCATTGTGCTGCTCAAAATTTTCAGCATCTGCAGAATGTCTTGCGTTCTGAATACACTCTGTTTTAATGTCTGTCTCGGTTTGCTAGACGAGCAAAAAGCAGACAGTTATTGCACCCCTTCCACATGTGACTGTTCTGCCAGAAGGTCAGGCAGCATCTATCGAGGAGAATAAACAACCAACATTTAGGGTGCTTCATCAGACTGGAAATGAAGGGACAGAAATTCTAGATATTGCCACATTATTTTCTATATTTTGCGGTCCTGATCTGAAACATTAACTGTTTATTTCTTTCCATGGATGCTGAGTTCCGCCAATATTTTGTGTCTTTGTGTTGCTCAAAACTTTCAGCATCTGCAGAATGTCTTGTGCTCTGGAAAACCTCACTGTTTTATTGTGCATCACTGTCTGTTTGAAGAGCAAACAGCAGACAATAATTGAGCTCCTTCCACATGTGACTGTTCCCCCAGAGATGTTACCTCTCAGTCTCGTCTCTCTGCTCAGTTTTTACAAATATTTTGTGAATTGCTGATATTGGAATAAACTCAGACAAGGTGTCAAGGAAATATTTAAAAATTAAAATAACTTGCTAACATACCCATGTCCTTTCCTGATCTTGACATCACTGGAACTTCTCTCCTGCCCACTCCTTGAGCCAATTTGAGGACAGTTGTGGTCAGATTTTGATGGTCTGTAACAAACAAAATTAACAGTAGGGTCAGATATTAATTGAGGTGTAAAGCAGAACACTGCTTTGTTTTTCAACTGAGGCAAACATTTCCAAATATCTTGGACCTAACCACTAAAGGATTGACACAGCCAGATCCACCCAGACTGATCTCCTCATGGATTGTGCACCGTGTTGGGATTCTCCGGGGTATCTACTCACTATATGGCAGGCAAATCCCTATTAGGTAAAAATCTTGTGCCCTGGAGGGATGTTCCAATGGAATGGCGAGTGTGGTCATCCTACCACAGTTTAACATTGCCTGGCATTGACACCTATGGCAACATATCATTTGACTCTATAGAGAAACACTCTGACATCCTGAACAATGCAATCTCACCCATAGTATCATAATATCTTGTCCTGAACCACTATAATTTTTCCAGCAGGAATTTAAGATCATTAAAAACTCAGTCAAGATTTCTTTAAGCATATCACCTGGCTATTATATGACACCCTGTCAGGTGTGTGTAGTTTGACAGTGTGTCAAGACTCTGTCAGGGATGTGTGGCATCTCACAGTTGGTCAGGACCCTACCAGGGGTATGTGGAGTCTCATAGTGTGTTGGGACCCTGTTAGGGGTCTGTGCGGTCTCTCAGTGTGTCAGGACCCTGTCAGGCGTGTGTGGCATCTCACAGTGTGTCAGGACCCTGTCAAAGGTCTGTGGGGTCTCACAGTGTGTCAGGACACTGCCAGGGGTGTGTGAGGTCTCACAGTGCGTCAGGACCCTGACAGGCGTGTTTGGGATCTCAAACCGCGTCCGGAACATGTCAGGGTTGTTTGGGCTCTCACAGTGTATCTGAACACTACCAGGTTTGTGTGACATCTCACAATGTGTCAGGACCCTGTCAAGGGTCTGTGGGGTCTCTCAGTGTGTCAGGACCCGGCTGGGGTGTTTGGGATCTCAAACCGTGTCCGGAACATGTCAGGGGAGTGTGGGGTCTCACAGTGTGTCAAAACTCTACCAGGGATGTGTGGCTTCTCACAGTGTAGCGGGACCCTGTCAAGGGTCTGTACTCTCTCACAGTGTCTCATAACCCTGTCAGGGGTGTCTGGGATCTCAAAACCTGTCCGGAATGTGTGGGGTCTCACAGTGTATCAGGAAGCTGACAGGCGTGTATGGGGTCTCACAGCATGTCAGGACCCTGCTGGGGGTATGTGGAGTCTCACAATCTGTTCGAACACTGCCAGGGGTGTATGTAGTGGGTGGAGTCTCACAGTCTGTTTGAACACTGCCAGGGGCGAATGGTGTCTCACAGTTTGTCAGAATCCTGCCACAGGTGTGTGGGGTCTCACAGTGTGTCAGGTCCCTGTCAGGGGTGTGTGGGGTATCATAGTGTGTCAGGACCCTGTCAGGGGTGTGTGGGATCTCACAGTGTGTCACGATCCTGCCAGAGGTGTGTGGGGTTTCACAGTGTGTTTGGGCACTGCCAGGGGTCTTTGGGATCTCATAGTATGTCAGAACACTACCAGGGATTTGTGGCCTCTCAGTGTGTCAGGGCCCTATCAAGGGTCTGTGGTGTCTCACAGTGTGTCAGGACACTGCCAGGTGTGTGTGGGGTCTCACAGTGTGACAGGACCCTGTCTTGGGTGCTTGGGATTTCAAACCATGTCCGGAAAATGTCAGGGGTGTGTGGGGTCTCACAGTGAGTCAGGACCCTGTCAGGGTCGTGTGTGGTCTGACAGTGTGTCAAGACCCTGCCTGGGCTGTGTGGGCTCTCACAGTGTGTCAGAATACTACCAGGGCTGTGTGTCGTCTCACAGTGTGTCAGGACCCTGTCAAGGGTCTGTGGGGTCTCACAGTGTGTCATAACCCTGTCAGGGGTATCTGGGTTCTCAAACCATGTCCGGAAAGTGTGGGGTCTCAGAGTGTGTCAGGACCCTGCTAGGGGTATGTGGAGTCTCAGTGTGTCAGGTCCCATTCAGGGGTGTGTGGGTTCTCACACTGTGTCAGGACCCTACCACGGGTATGTGGAGTCTCACAGTGTGTCAGGACCCTACCACGGGTATGTGGAGTCTCACAGTGTGTAGGGACCTGTCATGGGTGTGTGTGTTCGCACTGTGTGTCGGGACACCAGGGGAGTGCGGTGTCTCACAGCATATAAGGACCCTACCAGGGGAGTGTGGGGTCTCACAGCAGATCAAGATCCTGCCAGGGTTGTGTGTGTCAGGACCCCGTCAGCCATGTGTGTGGTCTCAGCGTGTCAAAACACTGCCAGGGGTGTGTGGGGTCTCACAGTTGTCAGGATCCTGCCAGTGAGTTGGGTCCCTGTTTTAGGTGTGTGGGGTCTCACAATGTGTCAGGACCCTGTCAGGGGTGTACGGGGTTTCACAATGTGTAAGGATCCTGTCATGGGTTTTGTGGGGTTTCACAGTGTGTCAAGGCTCTGCCAGTGGTGTCTGGGGTCTCACAGTGTGTTAGGAACCTGTCAGGGCTGTGTGTGGGCTCTCCAGGCAACTTATTTGGGTGAAACATGGAGCAGATGATCGTTGAAATATTTACTGTAGAGAATGTGACAGTGGGAGAAATAATTTTCTTCAATAATCAGGGAGAGATCTGTTCTGTATTCAGAAATAGATGTTGGAACTTTACTGCTGTGACTGTTCCCTCAGCAAACAGCATGAAGAACAGTGAAGAATAAGTTTGCTGGGAAATTGTCGAGAATTGCCAAATCCTTAGTGCAGTTGAAGGGAGGGGTTTTATTGTCTGAATGTAGACGGGAAAAGCATTAACACAGGTGACAGACTCGTGAGCAGTTTGACATCTTCCTTTGGTGCCGTTTGAATATTAACATCTTTGGAATTTGTTCTTGGAAATGAGACAGGCTAAATGAGAGTTGTGGTCCAGATTCTTTATATTTTTGTTCAGGGGCTTTGAAAAATCAGTTAAGATATGGGCTCCTGTAAGATTAATAATTTTTACGATATCTGTCTTCACTATGCTGTCTCCTCTGTTAAATGTGCAGTTGAGTAATCCAACTCAGTCTGCAATTATGAAGCCTTGCAATCTCTTTCGCCCATGCACTGCCTCGGGCTCCATTTTTACAGACACAGCGTGCTTACAGATGTACAATAGTGAGTTTCTTATCCAGACGGTCACAATTTAATTAATTGCAATATTATTTATAGATATTTTCAGTCCTTTCCACCTTTCTTGCCACAATCCCACAACCCTTGGTTTCTCTGTACTAATTCCCATCTCTCACCCTTCCACAGTGTCCATCACACATCACATCAATTTCAGCTTCTGTGGACTGTGCTGAGGATTTTGTCCCCATCACACGCTCACTGACACTGTCTCCTGATGGAATTCCCAGTATTACTGAGTGGGATATTAAACTGGATAACTTTAGCAGTGTTTGCAGTAAGGAGGCGCAGATGCGAATATAGTTAATTTCATATGCTGCTTTGGGGTTGAACAGACGAGTTGGGGTGCTACCCGCTTTTCTCATTAAATTATCATTGTTATTCTGTGACGAGAACTTCAATGGACTTCCGGTTCTAAAACTGATTTCCTGCAGGATCTGAGGGAATTAAGATGAGGGCTGTATCGGGGATTGGGTGGCTGTAGGGAAATGATTTCACCTTTCAGAATAAGACATTTCCTATAATTTCAATCCTCAGATTGCCCTCTTCTCCATTCTGACTTGGGTGGAGGGATCTGTGGTTGCGAGACACAGAGAGGAGTGATCTCTTTCAGCAAAGCACCCATCTCTCTGCGTTGTTCCTCATGCTACCCTGTGAAATCTCTCCCTCCAACAAAATACTTCTCCATGTGTCTCACTGTGCGCTGTGTCACGTTGGAACATTTACCTGATCAAGTCCCAATGGTTCAACAACGACATGGCCCTACACAACATCAACCTTCAGTGGAAACAGCTGTTTCTTCACTCACCTTTCAGCTCACTGGGAATCTCCGGTATGGGTCGATGGACCAGAACACAACCTGTTCAGATTTAAAGTAATTTGACACGTTTCAATTCCTCAAATTATAAGTACGTAATGTCTGAATCTAAAATTAAATTAATCTCTGATACTCTCTCACCATGTTCCTGTACTTCTTTCAGTATTTTGTCCAACTTTGGGACACCAATCCGCATTTTCACAAAGGTTTCCCACATCACCCTCTGGGCGCGGGAGCCTTTCTCCATCACCAGGCTCAGGAGGAGTTTAGAACTGTCCGCCCGCTCTCCCTTATCAGCGAGATCAGAGATTTTCTGTGAAGAGTAACAGTGAACATATTGGGGACTGACAGATTCACACAGAGAATGAGAAGTAAATGATGTGCTCTGTAACGGGATCACACTGAGCAGTCACCCGGACGGGTGCTGATCCTGTCTGGACATGGACTGTACATTCTGAGTGCAGAGCACATGGAGGGACATTCACCGTAAACCTGGTCCACCAGTCAATGAGATCCTGGCTGGTCTGTGACCGTTTCATTGACGTGGCTCCAAATCCATAAGTAATTCCTCACCAGTTCTGACCGTGTAAAACAGAAATTAGGAAATAACGATCACAGATGAAGAAAGAAGTCAGGAGAGTTTTTATAACAGAGTGAGCAGTCTCAGAGAAGGTGCAGAAAAGATGATGTGATTCATCTCCTCAGTCCGCCAGGGTCCAACATGACAGCGGATTACCGGCTGACACCTGATGCCTTTCCTTTGCCTTTTCCAGTGGAGGTTTATTCAGTGATCACACATTACAAAATAGCAATATTCCCCAATTCACACTGTTTGCAGTTACAGATTGTAACACAATTATCTCCACTCAGAACAGAACACACTGGAGCTCCTATGGAACCCACAGATGATGCCCGGATCTCACTGACATCCTGCCGTCATGCTGCACGGTCTTCCCAAACCGAAACATCCTGTCATATTTCCATTTAATACTGCAAACCCACACAACTGTTACCTGCTCAACTCACTCTGAACATTCAGCAGTCACCCACCATTCCGCGGGGTCTTTTCACCCCTTTCTATCACTGGTTCAGATTCACATGTTTGTGATTGCAGGTACAGTATTTATTTCCCAGTTGTTCTTTTATCTAATTTAATATCTGATGAGTGAGAATTCCGACACCCATCAGTGCTGTGATGTGTGAAAATTCAAACCCATTCTCCCTCCCACTCACCCGATGTTCCTCTCCGCTGAACTGATTCTTGGTCATTAACGCCAGGCTCACTCCGTGCACCCCTCCTTCCATCGCCTGCTCCAGCCTGTCCCGGTAGAAGTCCGTCAGCTGCAGCAGCTGGGAATCGTCCCAGCTTGCCAGGAGCTCGGTGATCACTGAGCCCGGACCTGAGACGGACAATGGGGAAAATTAAAGAAATTACTGACCCCATATTGGGCAGCAGCTTTCTCTCTGGAACCTAATGATGGTTTGGCAGGTCACCAAACACAGTCCGAAATATATATGGTAGGGGGAGAGGGGTATGGAGAGGGAGTCAAGATCCGGTGGTAGGGGGAGTGAGCTGCAGATGGGAGAGAAGGAGGACAGGGGAAGGTGGGGAAGAGTGGGGGTCGAGAGAGATGGAGAGGAGAGAAGGGAGGGGTGGGTAGAGATGGATAGGAGGTAGGGGGTGGGGAGGGATGGAAAGGAGAGGTGGATGAGGGGTTGGGAGAGATGGAGAGGATAGGGGGAAGAGAGCGGGAGGGGTGGAAAGGAGAGGGGATTGGAGGGTGGGGAGAGACAGGAGGGAAGAGAGGGGTGGGGAGAGACATAGAGGGGGAGTGGAGTGGTGGGGTGAGACGGAGAAGAGAGTTGTCGTGAGAGACGGAGTAGGGGTGGGGAGAGATGGGGAGGAAATTGCATTCATTCCACTTGTGACTGTGTTCCCCCAGAGATGTTAACTCTCTCTGTCATCTCTCTGCTGCTTTCACAAAGTGAAGATACTGCATTAAACTCAGATACAGAGTCAAGGCAATTGCTGACATACTCGTGACCTCTCTTGATGTTGACATCACTGGAACTCCTCCACTACCCGTCCGTTCAGCCATGTTGAGGACAGTTGTGGTCAGATTTTGCTGTTCTGTAACAAACAAAATTAACAGTAGAGCGTCAAGCATTGATTCAATTATAAAAAAAAACACTGTTTTGCTTTAAACAGAACGATACACTTCCAAATATACGCTGAAAACTTGATACGACCCGATGTACCTGCGCTCATCCACCCACAGTCACACAATACCCATTTCCCCTATCCCCAGATTGAACATCTTTCCAGCATTTCCCGGAGTATCTACTCGCTGTATTGCAGGCAACTCCCTTTTACGAAACAATCCTGGACCTGGAGTAATGTGTCCATGGAATGGCAAGGCAGACTGAGCAGTCAACGCACAGTGCTTTGGTCCTCCTACCACTGGTGGCGCTATGGTGAGTATTGGACAATTTTTGCAGCCGTGTGGGCTGAAACATTTCTGCTGACGATACTTCTATTCCTCTCGTCACTGAATTATACAGATTTCTCAGTCACACCTGAATCTCACCGTCTCCTTGCAGTTTAACATTGCACCTATGGCAAAATATGATTTGAGTCTAAGAAACACTCTGACATCCTGAACAATGCAATCCCACCCATAGCATCGCAGAATCTTGTCCAGAACTATGACATTTTCTCCGGCAGGATTTTAAGATCATTATTAGCATCTAATCTCTGATCAAGATTTATTTACGCATTCATCTGGCTATTATCAGATAGTTACACGGCACCTTGTTGAACACAATGTAGGTCCACCATACATCAAAACCAGCAAACGCAAAATCAGATTTACAATAACTAAAACAAAATGCTGGAATTATTGAACACGACAGACAGTACGTGGATACTTCGGGTCGAAGACCGTGTAATCAAAGCTGAGCTTGTCTGTAGCAGCGATGTATCTGCTCTCTATCTGTGTTGTATTCTGTGTTGCGTATTGATGATTTTGTTATGCTCCGGAGTGGGGTGGGATCGGGTAAAAGCGAAGGGAATCAGTTCCATATTTGTGCTTTGTCCTGTGCAGTACACAGCTGGGGACAAACTGATGTATATCTTTTATTATTATTCACTCGAATACATGAACTTACACATGGGTAGACTTCAGTTTCATCGCTACAAAATTGTACGTATGCTCATTTCAAATAAAGGAACGAATACACCAACCTTCACAATCACCAACTTTTACAATCAATATTGGAGCTGAGGGCATGTCATACAAACATAACAAATCCCTGGGGGTCGCCAACAATGTCAATTTGGATTGGCTACATTCTCAACAAATGTTTCTCAATCTGACGATTATTTTAAATATAAGACCATAAGATAGAGGAGCAGAGGTAGGCCACTCGGCCCATCCAGTCTGCTCCACCATTCAATCATAGACTGATCTAATAGTTCCAGTCATCCCCACTCCCTTGCCTTTTTCACCCATACCCTTTGATGCCCTGGCAAATCAACAACCTATTTATCTCAGCCTTAAATACACCCAATGACTTGGCCTCCACAGCTGCTCGAGGCAACAAATTCAATAGATTTACCACACTTTGACTAAAGTAAGTTCTCGCATCTCTGTTCTAAATGGACGGCCTACAATCCTGAAGTTGTGCCCTCTTGTCCTACAGTCGCTTACCATGGAAATGACCTTGCCATATCTAATCTGTTCAGGCCTTTTAGCATTTGGAATTTTTCTATAAGATCTCCCCTCATTCCCCTGAACTCCAGGGAATACAGCGCAAGAGTTGCCAGGCGTTCCTCATACAGTAATCCTTTAATTCCTGGAATCATTCTCGTGAATCTTCTCTGAACCCTCTCCAATGTCAGTATATCATTTCTAATATAAGGAGCCCAAAACTGCACTTAACACTCCTACTGTGTTCTCATGAGTGTCTTATCGAGCCTCAACATCACATCCCTGCTCTTATATTCTATACCTCTAGAAATGAATGCTAACATTGCATTCGCCTTCTTCACCACCGACTCAACCTGGAGGTTAACCTTTAGAGTATCCTGCATAAGGGCTCCAAGTCTCTTTCGCATCTCTGCATTTTCAATTCTTTCCCCATAATAGTCTGCGCATTTATTTTTTCCACCTAAGTGCATGACCATACATTTTCCAACATTGTATTTCATTTACCACTTATTTGTCCATTCCCCTAAACTATCTAACTCCATCTGCCGGGTCTCTTATTCCTCAACACAACCTGCTACCTTTGCTTCATCGGCAAATTTAGCCAAAAATCCATCAATCCCATATTCCAAATCATTGACATATATCGTAAAAAGCAGCAGTCCCAACATCGACCAGGGTGGAACTCCACTGGTAACCGACAACCAGCCAGAATAGGAACACTTTATTCCCACTCTCTGTTTTCTGCCGATCAGCTTACGCGCTGAAATTTCAATGTGAACTCGGTCATACTGTGATCATGGTTCCCTAAAGTTTCTTTAAGCTTAAGCTCACTTATCACCTTCGGATCATTGCACAACACCCAGACCAGCACAGAGGATCCACTAGTGGGCTCAACAACAAGCTGTTCTTAAAAAACCATCTCTTTGACATTCTACCAATTCTCTCCCTTGAGGCCCAGTACTGACCTGGTTTCCCCAATCCACTTTCATGTTAAAATCCCCAATGATTATCCTTCTGACACACCTTTTCCATCTCCTGCTGTAATTTGTAATCACATCTTGGCTGCAGTTTGGAGGCCTGTTTACAACTGCCATGAGAGTCCTTTTACACTTTCCGTTTCTTAACTCAACCCACATAGACTCTACACCTTCCGATGGCAAGTCAGCCCTTTCTAATGATTTAATATTATTTCTTATAGACAGGGCCATATCACCTGCATATCTGCCTACTAACCTATTTTTCTGATACACCGTATATCCTTGGGCATCCTTTAGCCAAGTTTCAGAAATGGCCACAACCTCATTCTTGCCAATCTGCAGCTGAATTTCAAGAAGGTCCATTTTATTCTGTATGCTGCGTGCATTCAAATACAACACTTTGAGTCCAGTATTTACTATTTTAACTGCACAACGCCTCTATTGACATTTAAATCTTACCACTATCTGTGTTTATGCCTCATCTCCTGCCTATTGTTTCTGTCATCTGTGTTGTAGGTTATCTTCGATTTATTTCTGTTTCCGCTTCCTCAGCCCTATCACTCCGGTTCCCACCCCCGGATAAATAATTGAAACCCTGCCTAGCAGCTCTATTAACCCTGCCTACTCGGATATTTTGGCTTCAGGTGTAACCCGTTACTTTTGTACAGGTCGTCCCTCCCCCAGAAGCGACCCCAGTGATCCCCGTGATCCTGTCCCCACACCAGTCTCTCAGCCACGCATTAATATGCCTGATCATGCCATTGATGAAAACACTATTAGGAGAACACGAATAGTAAACACTAATAGGAGATTTTAGAACACCATTAGGACACAACGCTGTGCCCATTTCTATTTCTAAACTTTCAATGTACGATCACGTAGCAAAAAGTTTTCAAGTCGTTCCCGGACTCCTAAAAGAACCTCAAAAATCACCAGATCTCACTGATTCTAAAATCAAACCTCACTGAAATTTGAACACTCCTTGCAAGTATAATGGTCTCAGTGAACAAATATATAATCGTCCCTCACACCGCAACACCTGGGGGGTGATATCCTTCTGTTCAGTATAATGAGGCTATTTGGCCCATCCAGTCTGACCCAAAGTTATTCTCCTGCGTTCACCCTTAAACCCTCAATCTCCTTACAATCAAGAACATAACAGTCTCTGCTGTATCACAGTGACAGCCCCCTACACCCTGTGTGGCAACAATTTCCACAGATTAACCGTCCATTCACTGAAGAAACTCCTCTCATCTCAGTTTTAAAGGGAAGTTTCTTTATTCTGAAGGTGCAACCTCGGATTTCAGACTCTCTGACCAATAAAAATATCCTCTCCATGTACACTCTACTCATGCTGTTCAACATTCAGAGGTTTAAGTAAGTCCCACCCAGTCCCGTCGCTCTGAACACCACTGAGCACAGGCCCAGAATCATCAAACGCTCCTCATAGTTAAAGCCTGTCATTCCTGTCATCATTCTTGTGAACATTGTGAGCAACAACTTTACTGAACACATTTTCAGCAATAACAGGCAAATCGGTACCAGGGTAACTTATGGGGAAAAAAATGATTTATTTTTACTGTTCTACTAACCATCACAAACTGAGCACCTATGCTCAGGTTCATTATCAGAAGGTTAAACCATTCCAGGGTGAATGTAATTTTTTAAAAAACTGGAATTATTTGAGATGGTCAGCAGGTATGGAACGGCCGTGGGAAGAGGAACAAAGACACAATTCAGTTACACAAATTTCACAGAATGGCTTCAAACATTTTCCACTTTTAGTGCAGATCACCCGCATCCCGACTTTCTCAAATCAAAACATAACACACACAATCTAGTGCAAGATCTTAGCGGGCCATCCCAGCCCCGAACCGTCGACTGTTTACTCTTCTCCATAGATTCTGCCCAGCCTGCAGAGTTCCTCCAGAATTTTGTGTGTGTTAACTGGAGTCTCTGTATGGTTTCCGCTGCCTGACAGACAGGTGACAGTAGGGGGCAATATCCACATACAGTTTGAACACTCGACCGTGTCCATTTCTACTGTTGTATACACGGAACAGCTCACTTAATCTCAGCTTTTGGAATTGGAGCTTATCCTCTCCTCAGAATATCAGTCTTTGCTTCCCAAGGAACTTCAGAACCAAATATCTGAGCCCAGAAGAGAAACACTCGCTCAACACGTTAAAACCTCAGTGGCCCGATGCTCCTCGCCACACAAACACTACCTACCCAACGCTGCATTTTCCAAATTATTTCATATTTACACCAGCTACATTTTAAATTATTCCCTCCACATCTTCCCTCCTCCACCGGTTCACAGAGTTTTTGGTTCGATTCACATCCCGGTCCGATACACAATTCAGACCCAAATGGAAAATGTGCAGGTTTCATTTAAATCACTTTTGTGTACAAACACTAATTTCTATTCACATTCCTCTGGCTTCACTGGACGGGAACACTGAAATATCATGAAGTGAGAAACGGCAAGAGGTGGTCTTACACTACCACTGTTTCATTTACGGTGAGTGTCACTTTAGAAACGTCTGGAGGAGGCGGGACTATGAAGTCAGTGTAACAAGCTGTAACAGAGCGCTGGGACTGGCAGTGAGAGGGGAGAGAGGGGAGAGAGGGGGAGGGAGAGAGGGAGGGGAGAGAGGGGAGAGAGGGGAGAGAGGGGAGAGAGGGGAGAGAGGGGAGAGAGGGGAGAGAGGGGAGAGAGGGGAGAGAGGGGAGAGAGGGGAGAGAGGGGAGAGAGGGGAGAGAGGGGAGAGAGGGGAGAGAGAGAGAGGGAGGGGGAGGGAGAGAGATGACTGCAAGCTGCTGGCAGGTATTTTACTGAAACAACGAGTTAAGTTTGATACTTTCCAATACCCAAAGGATTGGGTTCATCAACGGCACATAATACATCGGATGTGTGACTGGTACTCGTATGATCCATACGTGGATTCTGTTGGAGTATCCTGTGGCAATCACGTTTGTTGAACTTTACCTGGATCCGGGTGTGCCATGTGGTAACCACTTGTGTGAAGCAATATTCTGTGACTGTCATCGTGTGAGAGTTCTACGTGGATTTTTGAATGACTCGGCGGATAAGATCTTCGGCAACTGTTACTTTGACTTCCCCAGCGTGGATCCCGTGGAACTGCGTGATCCACTCTCTCTACATTTTAACATGGATTTACAAATATCTCCCCTCATCCATTCCTTGAATTGCTGAACCTTTCTACTCTGCCATCTTAAGACTTTAGTAAATGCTCCAGAGCTTGAATTTTTGGGAGCCACGCACATGCTGACTTCTGTCTATTCCAGGCATGGGCAAACTACGGTCGGGGGGCCATATGCGGCTCGTTAAGCTTTTTAATCCGGCCCGCAGAACTTGATGAAATTATATTAATAAGCCTTGTTAACGTTTTTTCCCCGCAATTCTGGCGTTTTCCCAATAGATGACGCACTCTATATACATTGACCTTTGTTGAGGTGCAGCGTATTACTCCACATTTGCGCTTTACTCTTTGTTCGGCTCGACCTATTTGTGTGAACAGGCGTTCAGCGTCATGAACATCAACAAAGCCAGCCACAGATCCAAGTTAACTGACCAACACCTCAGATCCATCCTGAGAATCGCCACAACAAAACTAAATCCAGACTTTGATGCGCTGGCTAAAAAGGGAGACCAACAACACTGGTCCCACTGAAATTAAAAATAAGTTTCTTCGTTGTGTTATGTAAAAAATGCATTTGAAAATATTTTTTTCAATAAGCCTTACATGTTACATGTCATTTCTGTCAAGTGATGGACATGAGTAGTGCGCAGGTGCACGTACGTTCTCAAAATAAAAAATGCACTCCAGATCAATAACGCGCTCCGCATACTGGCGCGCTGGCATTGTTCTGTCTTTGTGCGGGTCGTTGTTGAGTTTTGGCACAGGGGACAATTGAATAAGAAGGAGCAGGACAAGTGGACCTGCATCTCCTACCATTTTTGAAATAAAGACAGGCAGGAGGAGAGTGATGATGATAATATCTTGAAGGATAACAGAATTTTCAGTGCTTTAAAATAATAACTGTTACTATTAAAAAAGCTGTATTTTATTCATTTAATTTTCAGTGTTTTAAAAGTCATTTCAATAAATAGCTAAATACCATGGACTTCAAAGACAGATATTTTGTTGTAATGCATTTGTTCATTTTCAATTGAAATTAAAGCACATGTTTTCTACATATCCCATGATATTTTATTTTCTCTTATGAGGTGTATTACCAAAACACTCCGTCCATCTGCTCCTGGTCCGGCCCCCCTGTCAAATTTTAGAACCCTTTTTGGCCCACAGGTCAAAAAGTTTGCCCACCCCTGGTCTATTCCGTTTAATTTTCTATATTCTCAAGTAGATGCTAATAAAGACAGCGGTTTTAACATTAATCTCGGACTTCAACAGAATCAAGGGCTTTGCTTCCACTGGCCATTGAGGAGAAGAGTTCAGAACACCCTCAATCAACACATGAACAATAGATGTATCCGTCTGAAATTTGAAATTCTGAAAAGGGAACAGGCGTTTGCTGTACAGATCCCGCACCTTCGCTTTGAAGCAGGTGGCCATTGTTCTATAGACCTGTTCTTAATCTTTACTAAGCCTGTGGAAAATGTCAATCGTGCAAACAGTTAACAGAGAAAAACATTTGACATAGAAAACCTGCAGCACAATACAGGTCCTTCGGTAAACAACGTTGTGCCGAATGTAAACCTATCCTAGAAATTACTAGGGTTACCCATAACCCTCGATTTTTCTAAGCTCCATGTACCAATCCAAAAGTCTCTTAAAAGATCCTATCGTATCTGCCTCCACCATCGTTGCTGGCAGCCCATTACACCACTCATCACACTCTGTGTAGAAAAAGTTACACCTGACATCTCTTCTTACCGACTCCCAAGCACCTTAAACATGTGCCCTCTTGTGGCAGCCATTTCAGTCTTGAGAAAAAGCCTCTGACTATCTGCACGATCTATGCCTCTCACCATCGTATACATCTCTATATGGTCAACTCTCATCCTCTGTCGCTCCAAGGAGAAAAGGCCAAGTTCGCTCAACCTGTTTTGATAAGGCATGTTCTCCAAACCAGGCAACATACTTGTAAATCTCCTCTGCACTCTTTCTATGATTTCCACATCCTTCCTGTAGTGGGGAGACCAGAACTGAGCACAGGGTCCTATATAGCTGCAACATTACTTCTTGGCTCCTAAATTCATTTCCACGATTGATGAAGGCCAATTCACACCGAATGCCTTCTTAACCACAGAGTCAACCTGCGCAGCAGCTTTGAGCGTCCTATGGACTTCGACCCCAAGATCCGTCTGATCCTCCACGGGGCCAAAAATCATACCATTAATACTATATTCTGCCATCATATTAGACCTACCAAAATGAACTATTTCACACTTTTCTGGATTGAACTCCATCTGGAACTTCTCAGCCCAGTTCTGCATCCTATCAATGTCCCACTGTAACCTCTGACAGGCCTCCACACTATTCACAACACCGCCAACATTTGTGTCATCAGCAAACTTACTAACCCATTCCTCCACTTACTCACCCAGGTCAATTATAAAAACTGCGAAGAGTAAGGGTCCCAGAACAGATTCCTGAAACACACCACTGGTCACCATGCAGAATATGACCCGGCTACAACCACTCTTTGCCTTCTGTGGGCAAGCCAGCTCTGGATCCACAAAGCAATGTCCCCTTGGATCCCATGCCTCCTTACTTTATCAATAAGCCTTGCATGGGGTACCTTACCAAATGCCTCGCTGAAATCCATATACACTACATCTACTGTTCTTACTTCAGAAATGTATTTAGTCACAACCTCAAAAAATTCTAACACTAGGAACAGAAAAAGCAAAGCTGCCAGAACTGGCTCAAAATAAACAAATATCTCCTTGATCGCTGATACAATTCAGAAACAACTTGTTGTTTGGAAATAAAGATCCAAAATAAATACCTGAAACTGAATTTTTCTTAAGTCAATTCCCCAAGAGTGTGAGAGCTTTCTGACAGTGTAAATACTGTGTACCGTTTCTTGCAGATAATCCCGCCCACAACCCCACACATATCACATGTAACCATGGCAACACACAGAGTGCTGGGAGAACTCAGCAGGTTAGCTAGCATTTAAGGATGGGGGTAAGCAGTCGATGTTGTGGACCGTCCCTTCATCCGGACTGGACTGGATAGGGGAGGAGGGCAGATGATTGACTGATTTGGAAGGTGCGGCTTGTTGTTCTGTGAGACTCGGTGCTCAGGGTCTGCGAGCAAGCAGCTGCCTGTCTGTCACATTCCTCAGAACAAGGAGCGGCCGTTCCGCTGAAAT
Organism: Hypanus sabinus; assembly: GCF_030144855.1. Classification (NCBI taxonomy): domain Eukaryota; kingdom Metazoa; phylum Chordata; class Chondrichthyes; order Myliobatiformes; family Dasyatidae; genus Hypanus; species Hypanus sabinus. The sequence continues at coordinate 32,449 of NW_026780139.1, forward strand.
CAAATCCAAACCGGTTCGACAAAACACTGTCATTCAAGTGTGAAGAAAGCTTAATATTGCATTTAACCCCTTCTTCTACAGGTAAGAGCAGTAGAACCAAAGGCACAATGTAAAGAACATTACTGGGCTCTCGAATGTCGACTGTACTATTTTCCATAGATGCTGCCTGGCTTGTAGAGTTCCTCCAGCATTTTGTGTCTGTTCATATGATGACCCCACCACTCCAGGGATCAGGCTGGTGAATCTTCATTGCACTCTCTATAACAAATACTCTCTAACCTCTTTGTTCATCCTCTATGGAATTAATTTCAATCTTCTGTAGCCCTGTGTTGCCCCAAACACTCACCTCCCTCCCCTGTCACTATTTCCACCTTCCACCTCCCCCCTCACCTGGATCCACCTCTCACTCCCCAGCTCTTGCCCCATCCCCACCCCTCACCTCTTTTCTCTGACTATTTCCCATTCACTCTGTCCAGAGGGAGGGTCTCGGCCCGAAATGTTAACGGTCCATTTCCTTCCACCGATGCTGCCCGACCCACTGAGTTCCTCCGGCAGTTTGTTCTTTGAATGTCAAGCAACTGAAACTTTTTTACTAAGCTCCCAAGTGGAACCTTGGCAAATGCCTTGCTAAAATCCACGTAGGCAACATCCACTATCTTGTCTTTAATAAGAATGCTGAGACACGACCTACCAGGCACAACGCCACGCTGACCATCCTGGATCAGTCAATGTTTCTCCACATAGTCATATATCTGGTCCCTTAGAATAGCTTTCAATAACTTTCCCACTACTTACATCAGGATTCCCGGCCTCTCATTTGCTGGTTTATTTTTGGAGGTTTTCTGAAGCAGTGGAACAACATTTGCTATCTTCCAGTCTTGGGCTACCTCACGTGTCGCTACGGATGATTTAAATATCTCTGCTTGGGCCCTGCAATTTCTGCACTTGCCTCCACACCATCGTAGGGAGGACCTTGTCAAGTCATTGTCCCTAATGTGCTTTGAGACAGCAAATAACTCCTCCTCTCTAATCTGTATAGGGTCCATTTATTACATCGAGTCATTTTGCAGTATGGCCGTCCCTGTCCATATGAGAAAAGTTAAAATCACCTACCATCACAAATTATATTTCTACAACAGTCTGCAATCTCTCAGCAAATCTGCTCCGCTAAATCCCACAGACTTTTGGTGATCTGTAATACAATCTGTAATAATGTGGTTTTATCATTCTAATACCTCAGTTCTGCCCATAAAGCCTCAGCAAAGGAATTCTCCTGTCTTTCCTGACTGAGCACTGCCGGGACATTTTCCTGGAGTACCAATGCACCCCTCCCCCATTTGATTCCACATGCACATACACATTTAAAACAATGGAAATACAGAGCAGCCAGTCCTGCCCCTCCTGCAACCAAATCTCACAAATGGCTAAAATGTCATAATTCCACATGTTGATTCATGCCCTGAGCACATCTGACTTTCCTTTAATACTTCGTACATTGAAACATGAGCAGCTCAGAACATTAGTCGCATCATGGTCAGCCTGCGATTCCTGACTTTGTCTGCTGTCCTAACAACATCTGTTTGAGAAGATTTCTTCTGCTCGCACTCAGTAGAAACCACCCTGGAGAGTATTTGTAGCTGACGGAAACGATGTTGTTTCTCTTAATCCATTTGGACAGTAATTGTCTCGTTAACATGAACATGTCAGGACTCCCTACTCCCACTAAGTTCACAGCCGATCCCGACCAAAGCCGAGCCTTGCTCTAAACGTTGAATCGGTGTGCAGAATCATAGACAACACTTACCTCTGATGCTGTAACCGGCTGGCGTTCAGTGTGGTCCCAGCAAATCACAGTCCGACTTCCCCGGTAACCAACAATGGTCTTACAACGACGTTCACACTCTGTACGGAGAGTTGAGTCTGAGCTGCTGCTCCCGAGGCCACTCGGCTGTGATGTGTACGCCGCTCATTTCAGATGGACAGGGCCGGGTGAGCCGGGGTAGAGCGGGACTGCCGCAGCCTGGTCACACCAACTCTCACCGGCTCAGGACGGGTCTGACAGCAGGAGGGGGCGAGAGTAGGATCAATGTAGCAACCCTTAAGAGGTTAACCTTTCTGTCCGGATTTCCTTGTGGATCTCTCCTTTTTCTTTCATAGCAACCAGTGGGGCGGAGTTTCTCTGTTTAACTCAGCGAGTCCCGAGCTGCGAATTTGATCCAGCCCGGGTTCTGGGAAGGTCTGAGCTCCGCCCTTTATGTAAACAGGACTGCCCGGCGTAGGTTCGGACTCCCCAACCCTGGGAAACGCACACTGGTGAATGTGGCCAGGCATCAAGGGTTTATAGACTACGTAAGACTTGACTGTACCAATGACGCCCCCTCCCTGGCACTCCAAACAATGCCTCAAAGCACACAACACAAGCCAGCCAGGAAAGCCACTACCCTCACAGCTGAGCATCCAATGTCTGCAACAGCAAAGTTACTGAGGACTCTGGCCAGAAAGCATCCAGACTGAGCTCACAGAAAGAGTGTACATATGTGCGTTGTTGCCTTCACAGCTATCGTCAACACTTCACTCATCCAGGCTGCTGTTCCCCCGTGCTTTAAATCATCCACCATCATCCCTGTACCAAGGAACTCTACACATTCAGAACAAAGTGACCTGCTGCCCAGTGGAGCTGTTGCCGATCAGCATTAAGTGCTTTGAATGGCTGATAATGGCACAGATCAAAAATTCCAATCCTGGTTCACTGGACACTCACCAGTATGCTTACCGACTGAATTGCGAAGTGGCAGATGACGTTGCATCTGTCAATCCCCTTGGCCTGACATGCCTAACAAAGAGACAATTAGGTCAAAATGTTGTTTCTGGATTTCATTTCAGCATTCAACACTGCTGTCCCACAAACCTTGAACTAATTTCCACTGTTATGGTCTGGTCCAGAGCCCGCATTCCAGTTCTTGATCAGGTTCGCGGACTCTGGATCTTGTAACCATCCCCCATTTCACCCTTGAGCCCAATTAGTCACATGTGTGGAATACCTTGGCTTGTTTGGGCTCAAGGAGGTGCACCTGATGCCCATCGGCTGGCGGTATATTTAAGGGGCTCTGGGACTGAGTAGAGTTGAGGGGTTGTCCTGTTCATCCTGGCTTGGAGTATGCACCATTATAGAGGAGTTCTGCGAGTGAGTCTGGAAGTCACCCTGGATCGAGCTCCTTTCCTATCCCTTGCCTCCGTCGGGTAAGCCAGGCCAGACTGCCATTGCTCGGTGGAGGGCTCTGCCCCTTCCTATCCCTCACCTCTGATGGGTTGTGCCCCGCGACCTATCCAGGTGCCCCGTGACTTCCCCAGGCCCCTGTGTTCCTGCTTGGGAGGTCTGGGCCCTGCCCAGGAGTTATGTGGCCTACCCAGAAGACTGCCCCTTCCTATCCCTCACCTTTGATGGGTTGTGCCCCTGGACCTGCCCAGGCCCCTGTGTTTCTGCCTGGGAGGCCCGGGACCTGCCCAGGAGCTATGCAGCCCACCCAGAGAACTCCAAGATCCTGCCTGAACCCCAGAATCACTTTGAACGCCACGTCCCTCACGCACGCCACAGTCTCCACATCTTGTCTATCGTTTAGTTGTTCCCGTCCTGTCCCTAGTACTTCAGTGCCTGCATCCTGCATTTGGGTCCAGTCTCATGTCCCCTTATGACACCCACACCTCTGTCTAAACACACCACTATGCATCTGGGTGGTGGACTTTCTAACCAACTGACGACAGACAGTCAGGGTGTACAACTGGTCCTCCCTTCCCATCATCGTCAACCTGTGAGACCCTCAGCCTTGTCATGAGACCATTGCTCTACACTCTGTTCACACACAGTTGCAAATCCAAACACCAGAACAAGGCCTACCTGTCATCAAGCACGTATCCACAAAAAGCTGCTAGAACAGTACCATAATATTATCAAGGTGACACACCCTGGTCAGGGACTGTTCGTCCCACTCACAATAGCCCATCAGGGAAGAGGTGACATAACATCCACACCAGGACAATCAGCCTCAAAACAGTTATTCTCCCTAAACAGTAAACCTGATCAACACCTCCACTCTCACCAACGCACCCCTCCATACCCTCACCACTAATTTAACATTCCCTATCAGTCAACATATGTCCAGACACTGCTGTGCCTATCACTTTATGGACATACAATCAATGTATTTTTAAAGCAATCATAATGTATGGATTGTGTTTTTTTATTATTATGCTCTCTATCATTTTGTTTTTTTTTTTCCTGTCCTGCTTCAGTCCGAGAGTAACAATTATTTTGTTCTCCTATACACCTGTGTACCGGAATGATATTAAACAATCTTGAATCTTGAACCCTGGGGAAAATACCACGACCAACCACATTATCTAATCTCTCTCTTGACTTTATAAACTCCTACAATGTCACCTCCATTCTCCTCTGGAATGAAGAGCCAGCTTGGCCAACCTCTCCCTATGACTGGGCCCTCTAGTCCAGGCAACATCTTCAGCAATCTCGTCTGCACCGTCTCTAGATTGATAATATCTTTCCTACAATAGCGTGAACACAACTGTACATAATACTCTGTGCAGCCATAACAACTATTTACATGACTACAATATATTGCCCACAGTCCAAAATGTGAAGGCCAGAATGATTAAAGACTTTATTTCCAGCCTCTATACTTGCACGTCCACTTTCAGTGCACAGTACACTTGTACTCCCAGGTCACTCTGTTCCACAGCACTCCATGCCCTCCCATTCACTATACCAGTCCCACCCTGGTCTGACTGTCCAAAATGCACCATCTTTTACTTGCCCACATGGAAAACTATTTGTCATTCCTCAGCCCAACTCCATAACAGACCCAAGGTCCCTTTGAAATTCAAAGTAACCTGTCACAATATAAGCAGACTCCCGAATATCGTGTCAAACCTGCTAACCATGCTACGTACATTCATATTCAAACCAATGCCATGAATAATGAATTATAAAGGTTTCAATTGTGACACACACATTCCGATAATCACAGGCCTCCACTCGCGAGATCCAAATTCAACCATCACCATCTGCTTCCTGTCATCGAGCCCGGTCTGAATCTACCTCTTCAGTTCCCAGTGAATCCCATATCACCTAATCTTACAGATCAGCTGCCATGTGGAATCTTGTTACAGACTTTACCAAAGTTCAGATGAACAACATCACTGTCCAACTTCACCTATCCCCGTAGTTACCTCTTCAAACATTTCCAGAATACTTGAGAGGTATGATGTCCCTCTGGGTGGTGTAGTTGGTGATTTCTCCATAACCAACGTCTAACCACCCGAGACTTCAGCTTCATTGCAGACTCAGGAAGTTCTGATCCCAGCTGCAGAATTACCAACTTGTATGCTGCAAGTTCCATATCTTCAGAATCACCAGACCAATATTACAGTATAACCCACATACAGACTCCTCTGGGATGTTTTGGTGTTTGTAGAGTTCATCTATCTGGACTGAAGCGTGCACACTGTCTGTTCTATATTCTCAGTGACTCCATGCCAATATTATAACCCACACACAGACTCTCCTAGGACACTTTGGAATCAGTGATTTGCCGTGGTGTTCCTGTCATTTCCGATTCACAAACTAAGGTGGAACTGGAACCTAATGACCCTTTGCCTGGGCCAATGCTCAGGCTGGTTCACCGGTCTGCAGATTGTGAGAGGATGCGAATACACTTCAGCTTGTATCAGCAGCTAAACTGAGCACGTTTGATCAGTATATCATTGCTGTGAGGAATCTCACCCTGCACAATTGGCTGCCATGTTTCCCACAGTGTAGCAGGAACAAAGTGGTTTTAAAGAAAAATCACTAAATAGAAAACACTGAGAACTCAGTGCATCAGGACACATCTGTGAAAGGAGAAATGGTGGAAGACCCAATTTCAGAAATGGGACAGTCCAAGATCCTGCCCGATCAGCTGAGCAATTCCAGTATTTTCTCCTTACTTTACATTTCCTCCAAAAGTAGTTTTTTTTTCCTTCTACTTGAATGCACAGATATTAATTGGTTGCAAAACGTTTGGGACACCCCAAGCTGTTCAACAGATTTGTGTTAATGCCACCCCACTCCACCAATTTGTCAGTTTTCAGTTCCTTCTGACCCTGATGTAAACACATCCCACACAGTCAATGCTCACAGCATTCTTTCCTCCCACTATCACTCTGTTACATTTGCTCCTGAGGCCACTGTCTCTACCCTGAGAGGCGGTGAACACAGAGGGATAAAATGTGCATCTCTTCTTGCAGCTTTGGCTGGCTGTTACCCTGGAAATGGAGGAAGTGACTCTCCAAAAATAAATGGAAAATGAAACACTGGACCTCTAACATAATATATTGAGATTATTATGATAAAGATTAACACTGCAATATTTTTAACAGTGGAACTAAAATTGACATGGCGGGGTTTACCCTGCCACGTGCTGTACAATTACGTGCTAACCACAATTAACCAAAAAAATACACAATTCCTGGAAAACAGTGAGGTAAAGCATGAATGACAATAGGCAGTAAGTGCAGGAGTAGGCCATTCGGCCGTTCTAGCCAGCATCGCCGTTGACTGTGAAAATGGCTGATCATACATAATCACTACCCCGTTCCTGCCCTCTCCCCATATCCCTTGACCCCGCTATCTTCCACTTCGCAATGAAGACAAAAGTTAGAGGAAAGATTGCTGATAGATATCATTGAGCTGATGGGATACAGTCTGGACAAGACTGAACAAGGTGGGCAGGGAATGAGCAGAAAGAATCAGGTGGGAGAAGTGATCAAGAACAATCCCTGATGGTCCTCCAGCAAAACACAGGTACTGAATTAATAGTATATACTACTGTAGAAATGATTCTAAAATGACAACACTAGGACAAATAAGAACTGGCATCTACCCTTGCCCCTCAGCAAATTTCATCAACTCACCATAAAACGTATCCCATCCGCATACCTCACACCTTCGTACAGCTGCTCTCTTCTTTTAGCTTCCAGAAACAGCAAAGAACTGAGGACACAGCTGAACACATCATGGAAACGAGCCTCCCCATGGACTCGCTCTATACTTCCTGCAGCCTCAGTAAATCAGGCAACATAATCATCACTAATCAAATCTCACTGAGTTCTCTCAGGTCCTGTTGAATTTATTGCCAAGTGCACAAGTACGGGAAGGTACAGGTACAGAGAAACGCTAACTTGTGGCAGCATCACAGGCAAGTACATTCAGATAACACACGGAACATAAATTACACGATTCTCTGTCAGTAACAATATGTTTACGTTATCCTGCTAATAGGACTAGAACAACAGGGGCTGAGCGGCGGCTCATCTCAGACGGTTCGGTTTGAAGGTCTCACAACCCGGACCGACCCCGGCAGATTCTGTGAAGGAAGCGAGGCGAGGCCGCCAGTTCGGGGAAGTTCATCCCCTCCCCTTTCAGGATTCACCGACCACCCTGTGTTTCTCTCTCCCTCCCCACCCCCACCTTTTATTCTCCAGTTCTCTTGTTTGAATTCGGGACCTCCCCGCTCCGGACCTGTTTCAATACTCACCGAAAGGAAATTGTCCCTGGCTCCCCGCCCCAGGGGGCGAGGGTGGGAACCCCCTCCCGATCCCAATCCCACCGCCGACCAGCTTCAACAAAGAACGAAAAACAACACCGCCCTTCCCGCACTGAGCATGCGCGATTTCGCCAGCGCGTCACCAGGTAAGGGGGCGGGGCCTCGGAACCTGCCTGTCCAGGTAGAACCATTGTCTCAGATTGCTCCTGCCCCACCGAACTCATTTCTGCAAACCTTGACACCGTCTTATCCCTCCTTGTTCAATCCCTTCCCATGTATTTTCGTGACACTTCTCACAAACTTTTGGATTTTTTCAAAGATTTTAAGTTCCCTCGCCCCCACTGCTTTATTTTCACCATGGACGGTCAGTCCTCATATACCTCCATCCCCCACCAGGAAGGTCTCGAAGATCTCCGCTTCTTTTTGGATTCCAGACCTAACCTATTCCCCTCTACCACCAGTCTCCTCCGTCCAGCGGATTAGTTCTTACTCTCAATCATTTCTCCTTTGCCTCCTCCCACTTCTTCCAAACCAAGGGTGTAGCCATGGGCACACGCACGGGTCCCAGTTATGCCTGCCTTTTTGTTGGCTTTGTGGAACAGCCCATGTTCCAAGTCTATACCGGTATCCATCCCCTTCTTTTCCTTCGCTGCATTGGCGCTGCCTCCTGCACGCATGCTGAGCTCGTTGACTTCATTAACTTTGCCTCCAACTTTCACCCTGCCCTCAAATTTATCTGGTCCATTTCCGACTCCTCCCTCCCCTTTCATTATCTTTCTGTCTCCATCTTTTGAGACGGCTTATCTATTATAAGCCTACAGACTCTCACAGCTACCTGGACTATTCCTCTTCCCACCCTGTCTCTTGCAAAAATGCAATCCCCTTCTCGCATTTCCTCCGTCTCCGTCGCATCTGCTCTCAGGATGAGGCTTTTCATTCCAGGACGAAGGAGATGTCTTCCTTTTTTAAACAAAGGGGCTTCCCTTCGTCCACCATCACCTCTGCTCTGAAACGCATCTCTCCCATTTCCAACTCCCATGCCCTCACCCCATCCGCTCGCCACCCCACTCGGGATAGGGTTCCCCTTGTCCTCACCTACCACCCCACCAGCCTCCAGGTCCAACGTATAATTCTCCGTAACTTCCGCCACCACCAACGGGATCCCACTACCAAACACATCTTTCCCTCCCCCCTCTTTCTGCTTTCCGCGTAGATCGCTCCCGACGCGACTCCCTTGTCCATTCATTCCCACCGATCTCCCTCCTGGCACTTATCCTTGCATGCGGAACAACTTGGAAAGATCCGAGATGGCGGCGCGACGCAGCTTGCAGCGGCCACTCCGGAGCTGATTATCTGTTATTTGTGAAGTGGGGTGCCGTGCGCCATCATAATCGACTGAAAACGGACGTGGAAGCACGGAGAAACACCGGGAAATCCCAGGAAGTTCTTCTTCGTTGTTGCTGTTGCTGTGAGGTCCAACACTCTGTTGGGAAGAACAGGCCCCCAGTCCTCGGGGTCGCATTGGCGGGGCCGTCTTGATACACTCGGCAGAGGATGGTGCTCGGAGAAGCTGTGCCGGAGGGGATGGTCTTTGGCTCGGAGGTTCGACGGACTCGGCGCATTCGGTGTGTGCTGCGTCTGCGAGGTTGAGTCGGGTGGCGCCGTGGGGGCCAATAGCGGGGGTATTCCCTTCTGCCCACCGGCGTGGGATGGCGAGTCTGTCGGGACCCTGGGGACTTGTGGAAACTGTGTGGTGATTTCTTTTGAATTTACAGTCCTTTAACATCTTGGACTATTTTTACTGTGCCTATAGTCTGTTTTTTTTTTAATCAATTACGCTATTGTTTGCACTGTTGTAACTATATGTTGTAACTATGTGGTTTTGTGCAGGTCTTGTAGCTTTAGTTTTTGGTCTTGTTTGTCTGGTGGATTTGGAGCTCCTTTCCGGGGAACGCGCTAAGATGGTAGCGCGATGTTAATACGCAGCAGCCTCTCCGGACTCTGGATTGGGGATTGCCAAACGTTATGTGGATTTTCTGGTGTACTCTGTTTTGTCCTGTGCTTTTGTGATATCATTCTGGAGAACAGTGTCTCATTTTTTAACTCATTGCATTTGTGGTTTCTAAATGACAATAAACAATCTGAATCTGAAGTGTGTTACGAAGGTGAAGCAACTCTGAGGGGCCGAAGGGTACAAATTCCCCCCCTCCTTTTGGAGAATCGCAAGATCGCTATAATTCGGGTCTGGGACCCAGGAAATGAGAGAGAATCCACAAGGTTTGGAATGTGTCCTGGCCTCAGCGAGACAAAGCCACTGATAACGGCCATTGTCTCTGGGAGACGGAATTGTGTATTGAGTGCTGTACTATTCATTGAAGCCCTCAGGGAATGACCAGAGTGGGCTGGTTGAGGGATTGCATCATCCCAACCTGAATGACATCTGAGACCCCGTGAGTAAGGATAAAAGAGGGTCTGGGGAACAACCCCTTCAGACGCACCAGGAGAAACGCTAGGAATCCCGTGACAGCGTTTAATAGCGACAGTCGGTGGGGTTCGTGTGCGTCCTTTCCCTTGCCTGGGATTGGCGGCCTCACCACGGAAGAACGGCTTTAGCTAAAGGAGAGGCCACAACTGAACGGCCACCCCCCAACGAGACTCCCGACGGATCGAAATCATAAAGGTTGGAAAACCCGTAGCGGTAACTATTCCATTCTATTCTCTCTCCAACAAAGTGCAACACAGCGACAACCAAAAGACGGCAGCTTGTGGAACTGCAGTGAACTGTATATTTCCATTGGACAATTCGTTATCCCCGGGACAACGATAGAGCTTATTTCTTATTGATTATTAATATACCCGCACTTTTAGATTTAGTATTGACGACGTATATTATCTGTATATTTGCATTGATATTATTTTTGTGTATTTTTACTAATAAATACTGTTAAAAATAGTATCGGCAGACTTCAACAGACATCTCTATCTTTGCTGGTAAGTGACCCAGTTACGGGGTTCGTAACAAGTGCTACACCTGCCCTTACACTTCCTCCTTCACCACCATTCAGGGCCCCAGAAAGTCCTTCCAGGTGAGGCAACACTTCACCTGTGAGTCGGCTGGTGTGGTAAACTGCGTCCGGTGCTCCCGGTGTGGCCTTTTATATATTGGCGAGACCCGACGCAGACTGGGAGACCGTTTCGTCCGCCAGAAAAAGCAGGATCTCCCAGAGGCCACACATTTTAATTTCACGTCCATTCCCATTCTGATATGTCTATCCACGGCCTCCTCTACTGTCAAGATGAAGCCACACTCAGGTTGGGGGAACAACACTTTATATACCGGCTGGGTAGCCTCCAACCTGATGGCATGAACATTGACTTCCCTAACTTCCATTAATGCCCCTCCTCCCCTTCTTACCCCATCCCTGACATATTTAGTTGTTTGTTTTTTCTTCTCTCTGCCCGTCACTCTGCCTGTTCTCCATCTCCCTCTGGTGCTCCCCTCCCTCTTTCTTTCTCCTGAGGCCCCCCGTCCCACGATCCTTTCCCATCTCCAGCTCTGTATCCCTTTCGCCAATCACCTTTCCAGCTCTCAGCTTCATCCCACCCCCTCCGGTCTTCTCCTATCATTTCACATTTCCCTCTCCCCCCACTACTCTCAAATCTCTTACTCTCTTTCCTTTCAGTCAGTCCTGACGAAGGGTCTCGGCCTGGAACGTCGACAGCGCTTCTCCCTGTAGATGCTGCCTGGACTGCAGTGTTCCACCAGCATTTTGTGTGTGTTGTCAGGAGAAGGGAAGATCTGATTGGGGAAAGAGGTAAAAAGCTGGAGAACAACACACACAAAATGCTGGTGGACATCCTGACGAAGGGTCTCGGCCCGAAACGTCGACAGTGCTTCTCCCTGTAGATGCTGCCTGGCCTGCTGTGTTCCACCAGCATTTTGTGTGCTGCGGATCCGCGGCAAAACGGGATCACGTGACGGGTGGAGGGTCTCCCACGTGACCCGGTGACTCCACTCCTCGCCCCTCACACTCTGCCCGACCTCCCCACCGCATCTCCCACATTATCCCATATTTACACCGGGTACATGTTTCACATTTCCCCTCCGTATATTCCCGTCCCATCCCTCCACCTCCCTGGTTCACTGTTACGGGTTCGAATCCCATGCCGGTCCGTCTAACATTTTAGATCCAAAACAGGATTGTGCAGGTTTCATGTAAATCAGTCGATGTTTATAAATACTAATTTGTATTCACATTCCTCCTGTCTCACTGGACAGGAACACTGAAACATCAAGTGAGAAACAGCAGTAGGTGGCCATTTAGCCCCTCTAACTATCAACAAGATGGCGGCTGCTCTCCCATCTCAGACACATGTTTCTGTCCGATCCTAATTTCCTCAATCCCTTCGGTCTCACACATGAGTCAGCCTCTGTTTTACGTGGGGACGATCACCGAGTCTTCAACAACCTCTGTGGTGGGGATTTACAGACATTCACCACCCTCGGAATGGAGACATTTCCCCTCATCTCAGTCCCGGACAGAGCACTCCTTTTTTCAGAGACTGTGATCCCTGGTTCAGCCGGTAAGGATGTTGTGCATTTCAATGTGTCTCAATCCTCGATTCTCTAAATGAAAGGGTTATCACATTTGATCTTTATTCATATGATGAGCCCAGCACCCCAGGGATCAGTCTGGTGAATCGGCATTGCACTCTCTCTAACAAATACTCTCTAACTTCTTTGTTAATCTTCTGTGGAATTAACTTCCATCTTCTGCAGCCCCATGTTGCCCCAACCACTCACCTCCCACCCCTGTCACTATTTCCACCTTCCCACCTCCCCCCTCACCCGTATCCAGCTCTCACTCCCCAGCTCTTGCCCCATCCCCACCCCTCACCTCTTTTCTCTGATTATTTCCCGTCCACTCTCAGTCCAGAGGGAGGGTCTCGGCCCGAAATGTTGACGGTCCATTTCCCTCCACAGATGCTGCCCGACCCGCTGAGTTCCTCCGGCAGTTTGTTCTTTGGTCTGTATAACCCGTGTTAGTATGGGGAGCGGGATTTTACACCAAATTCCAGGCACAATCTCAATAAAACACAAATAATTGTCACTCTGCCCGGACCATTGGCCCCGCTTGCAGGGCAACAGTCTGCCGGTGTTTGCCCCCAATGTGGTGAATCCCTCTGCTCGACACCACCGTGTGCTCAGACATTTCCACAGATGAGCCCCTCCTGTCCCCACCGGGACAAAAATCCTGTCCGCCCCCTCTCTCACCATCTTCATCCTTTCAATAAAATCCCTCCCCGGGGAATCGGCATCGAACCGACGTAGCGAGTGCTCTCCTCCTGCCTCTCAGCGATACATCAGACTCCGGCCGCAGGAGACGCTTCACAAACGCCCCAACTTCCCTCGGAGGGAAATGGAAATAAATCAGAAAGCGGACATTTACTTTGAGGTTTTCTCCGCTCTGAGGAGGCGGTCGGCGCTTGAGCGGGAAAAACTCAGCGGGGTAACGCCCACTCGGCTTGTCCGCCTTCGCGACTGGTTGTAAACAGTGATTGACATCGCTTAGCACCAATAGGAATAGCGTAGCTCCTGAATCCTCTGTTGACAGCGGTGGGGAAGGGGCTGGTCACGTGATTATTAGCCCAGCCGTTAAACTGATAAAGCTCGAGCACAGCAGCGCGTGGGTGACGTAAGACACCGCGCACGTGAGGGCAAATCCCGGTGTGGGGAGCCCATGTGTGACGTCAGGCGCGTGCGGGGAGGAGCTGTGTGACGTCACCTGTGGGAGAGCGCTGGCATTTAAAAGCACCTTAATGGACTTTTCAGTGGGACAACATTAATCACGGGTTTCATCACTGAATCCAGTGTTGTGGGATGTAAAGTCCCCTGTTATGTGTCAGGCTGTGCCGTGTTGTTGGTGGAGTGGGCAGCGTGGTGTTTGTCTCGATTCGGGTCACAACACCAGAACTGCCAGCGGAGTCCACACACAGTGTATTAGTCAACAGAATACACTGTGTGTATTCTCAAGTGAGGAGTCTGTGTGGAGATGCAGCTTCCCCGGAGGTGGACGAAAGAGGACACACCAACAGGAGGAACCAGCTGCGGGAAGACATGATTTTTCAGGTCTGATGACGAGCTGAAGGTACCATAACCTTCAGACTGAATCAGAAAACCATTCTGAGGGTATTTGAAATGTGCGAAGCAAGGAGATGTGATCCTATGTCTCCATCAGACCCTCAGTGAGATGGTTCCAGTTATAATGTGCAGGGATTAAAGCACAGTGTTTGAGGTCTGATTTAATCACTGATTCTGACACAGTGAGAGGGTTAGTTTTGCTGTAAGGAAGCAACATTAATGCAAGAAGACACAGGAACTTCATCAGTTGCCAGTTGTTTAGCAGAAGTGACCAATCTCTATGCTACTTTGACAGAAACAGATATTCCCAGAGGTGAGAAAGGGGTGCAGTCTGGTTTATTTGAGGTTGGAGAGGGGTGTGGAGTTTTGAAATCAATGCCTCGCGGTGCCACCATCGTTAATTTAGCATGTCCGGAGTGGTGGATCACACAGCACGGAAACAGGCCTTTGGCCGGCCATACCTGTTCTGACCATCCACTCACTGTCTACACTGGTCCCATTCATCAGCACTTGGTTCACAGCCGACTGTATCTCGGCAGTTTCAATGCTCATCCTCTTCGTAAATGTTGTGAAGGGACCTGCCTCCACCACCACCTCGGGCAGTGAGTTCCAGATTTCAGCTACCCTGGTGACACCGGCTCCTCCGCTGTTGTGCGGGGTAGGGTTGTTTCCTTTGGGGGGTGGGGGGGGGCTCGATGTTATTGTTCCCTTTTGTCCAGAGGGGTGGGATTTGTAGATTGATGATCGGGATGCCGTTCTTGTTTTTAAGCTGGGGTTGGGGTGGGAGTTTGATTTTTCTCTCTAAACGACTTTCATGCTCTTTCTTTGTTTTTTGGCTCTCTGGAGCAGGAAAAAAAAACTCAGCGTGTGTCGGGGTGATGACTTCTCTGTCGGCTGCCTCGTTATTGTTTGGGATTCGGTCGATCAATGTATTGCCGTCAGCAAATCTAATTAGCAGACTGGAACCCTCCACTGCAGCCCCACAGTGCTCTATGTACTGATTGCAAAGCTACGAAATTGCATGTGAATAGCCTCCCCTCCTCCAACTCCACTCTTTCTGCGTCACCAGCAGACTGGGACATATCACATCTCGCTGCCTCCGCCAGGACATTAAACTGTGAACAACTGTGATCAGGGACTGATCTCTGGGGTACTCCAAACGCTACCTCCTTCCAGTCTGAAAACGACCCACTCATCCAGCCACACGCTAACGGCAGTTTATCGATCTCCAACGAAAAAGCCTAATCACCTTCTCCCGATGTTCAATACCATTGCTGACTCTGAGTTTACCACCGTCGAATGCCGGGAGGGACATAATAATCAGAAAGTCTCTAGTCACAGCCGTGTAAATAAAATGTGATCTCAGTGGGTGGGTGGCGCATGCTCAGAATGCGAAGGAGACAGACAAACTGAGCCAAGTCACAGAGTGATGAAGGGGAGGAATGATTCATTTTGATACAGAGAGGGAAGCGGAGAGTTTGATGTTGTTCCTGATGCCGGAACTGTGGCCAGTTAAAAGACGAAATCTTGTTGCTCTAAATTGTTTTTGAGATGTGACAGTGTTTTAATCAGAAGACACCATGGAAACTAAAATTATTTCAGTTGAAGTGTTGTCCTTCACCCACTGATGTGCTTTGTAAGCTTTTAACAGTGTAGAAAAGGCAAAGGATTTGTCTATGGGACTCACAAACACAACAGCTCGTTAGTTCCGCTGTATCTGTCAGTTCACCAGCGCTTGAAAGCCGCCGATCCTTAAATGTGGAGGCGGAGATGCTGGAGAAGTCAGCGCCCCACTCGCGACAAGGAGAGCCCGAACACGTGTCCATGTCCGTGATCTGATTGGATACATCGCCATGAGGTTATAGCAGTGTGACGTCATTCACCGGCTCTCATTTTGGAAGGGATTCAGTCGGGCATCGCAGATTCACCAACAGCTTCGCACTGGGAAGCGGCCGTTCACCTGCTCCGTGTGTGTGAAGAGACTCATTCAGTTAACCCACCTTGTGATGCTCCGGTGAGTTCACACTAAATAGAGGCCACATTTCTGTCCGGAGTGAGCAAAGAGTTTTACTCAATCATCCCAGCTGCTGCAACACCAGCAACTTCACATCAGGGAGGAAGTTCAAATCAGCTCCGTATTAAAAGTCTAACCATCACGGTGACTGAAGGCAGCTGCAGGTTCTTGAGGGACTGTTACTGTCAGATTCTGCAGTTCTTGCGGCTGCTCATCGCACCCAGGACTGAACCCTGGTCACTGAGCATTGGAGGAGTCTGTTGTGCTGATATTAGCCTTAAACTAGACTGGCGTTTAATATTGTGAATCTGTGAAAGATAAATCAGTTTGTATCAAATCCCGTGTCTCACTTGAGAGGCCACTCGACCCAGTTGGTCCCTGCCCATGTTTCTGTTCCATATCAGTATATGTAAATCTCTCCCTATCGTTCCCCTCTCACCTTTCCTGAGATGATGAGTTGCAACTAGTCACCACTCCGTGGGACGGGAGATTTCCCTTCAATTTCGTAGAATCACAGAAACCTACAACATATTACCGATGTTTTGGCCCACAATGTTGTACCGACCATGTAACGTACTCTAGAAAATAGTTAGAATTACCCTACCGCATTAGCCACCCATTTTCCTAAGCTCCATGTACCTTTCTAAGAGTCCCTTAAAAGACCCTATTGTATCCGCCTCTACCACCGTCGCTGGGCGGTGCACTCCACACACCACTCTGCTTAAAAAAAAATAGTTTTGATATCTCCTCTGTACCTACTTCCTAGCAGCTTAAACCGATTCCCCCTCGTGTTTGCCGTTTCAGCCCTGGGAGAAAGCCTTTGACTATCCACACGACCAATGCCTCTCATCATCTTATACACCTGCATGAATTTCCTGCATGATTGTCTCCGGGCTGAACAAGTCGATGAGCTCACTGTGGTTGTGACGTTGTTCAGGGCTCCGGACGAAGTTGGTTAAACTCCTTCTTCCCCGCTCTTTTCAACGTTTTGTGTCATTTTCACCAACTTTAAAGGACTGTGCCTCAGACAGCTGGGTTGTTGCAATTGTTACGTACCAGCAGCAATAGATCACTAACGGAGTCTGGTTTCGATGTTAAACCACTATCTTCATTAGTATTGTGACGGGGTCCTGAATTCCCCTATGAACTGTGTTTTTGAAAAAGAGAGAGGGAGATGTTCAACACGAGAGAGAGAGAGAGAGAGAGAGAGAGAGAGAGAGAGAGAGAGAG
Organism: Hypanus sabinus; assembly: GCF_030144855.1. Taxonomy (NCBI): domain Eukaryota; kingdom Metazoa; phylum Chordata; class Chondrichthyes; order Myliobatiformes; family Dasyatidae; genus Hypanus; species Hypanus sabinus. The sequence continues at coordinate 49,433 of NW_026780139.1, forward strand.
AGAGAGAGAGAGAGAGAGAGAGAGAGAGAGAGAGAGAGAGAGAGAGAGAGAGAGAGAGGGAGAGAGAGAGAGAGAGAGAGAGAGAGAGAGAGAGAGAGAGAGAAGAGAGAGAGAGAGAGAGAGAGAGAGAGAGAGAGTGAGTGAGTGAGTGCTCGGAGATGGTGTTATGCTTTCTCTGCAAGCTTGTTGACACTTTTACAAGGACACTGTCAGCTTCTGTGTTCTTCCAGAGAGAGAAGGGAGGAACTGTTTGATGGACAGCTGGGGCTCAGCACGGTGAGATAAGTAGGAGGTCCGCTGATAGACCTCCAGGCACATGGTTTTGGACACTGAATCAGCTTTGTTGTGTCCACAGAAAAAGGTGGGTTTTGGAAGATCGATCCGGAGCATCGATCAGTGGCTCTCGCAGTGTGAAAAGGCTGTGACCTGTGGGGAGTTATTCGTGTGCCCATCCCTCGCCTGGGTTAATAACTCCACCACAGAAGAACGGTCCCGTTTGTAGTGGTCACAGTCGGTGACTTCCAAAGGATTTCGGGGGACGACGGGACTATCGACGGCGTCAGCTTACCTGAAGACTCAAACCTCTCCTTCTCTCTCTCCATCACTACTCGACTCAATCCCACGAACTGAACCGAACTTCACTCATCACCGTCAGACGGTATCTATTACCCCGAGGCGTGAAGAAGCTTGGCTTTCCTATTTACACACACACACACACACACACATATAATCATTGCTATCCTGTTTGATATATCTGCATTTATATTGCTGTATCGCGTAGTTACTAATAAACAGCATTAGTTTACAGCAATACATTGTTTCCTATTTCTGCTGGTTCTTTGACCCGTCACGGGGTACGTAACAGTATCTACTCCAAATATAAAAGATTAAAGGAAGTAAACAGAAGTTAACTGTGTAATGCGTATATATAGCTCCCAAACTATCAAGCTTTGGAAACAATGCTTAAAGTCTTCAGATGGTAAAGTGGAAAAGTTCAGTAATCCACGGAATAAGCGAGTGAGAGGAGAGATTTGTAAATCCACACGAACACGTAGAGAGAAGGCAACTACGAAGAATTCCACACACATTCCACGCTGGGTAAACGAAATAACAGTCGCCGAAGATCTTATCCGTCGATTAGTTCCGAAATCCACTTAGAAATATCACCAGGTGACAGTGACAGGAATATCGTCTTCAAGTGGTTACCACAGAACACCCCGATTCCAGGTAAGGGCCAACAAAAGTGATACCACAGGATACTCCAGCAAATCCACACACATGGATGATACGAAGTGACAGTCACAGATCAGTTGTGCACTGCGTGCCGATGATCAGATCAACCCAACCTTTTGGGCATGGAAGAGTTGCAGCCTATAGCAGTCACACGCTGAAGTTCCAACAGCTTGTCTCCCTCTCCCGCTCCCTCTCAGGCTGCCGCAGCCTGTGTCTGACGTCACAGCCCTCCTCACTCAGGCCCTTAAAGCGACACTCACAGTAAACGAACCTGCGGTCTCGGAACACAATGCACCTCTAAAATCTGACAGCAGACTAGCGAGTGAATCTTCGATGGTGCAGAGTCAGAAACCGAAGATTTGCCAGATTGAGTCAGGGGCTCCAGAGAGAGATGGTGTCCAGAGGAGGACGACGAATAAGACCAGCAGGATGTGGTTAAAGGTGAAAGATTAGAAGCATTTGGAAACTGGTTGATCGAAAAAAAAAGGTGGTCAATTTCTGCAAAACACAGGAGGAAATCAACAGGTCAGGCAGTAATTTTGGAGAGGAATATCCAGCAACTGCAGAATCTCCTGTGTTTTATATCTGCATTTTACATTGGCATTAGATACACGTTGATATTGAGTATATTGTTTATGGGAGCCGCTCTCTGCGTTAAACAGCTGCAGATTTTTTCGATACCCACGGTAAAAAAAATGAGGTATGGACATTGAACCGGTGCTTGCAGAAATGTTTAATGGCACCGTGACTACCCATGGGGCCATGAGTTAAGAATTTCACCGGCGCTGAAGCGCCGATGAAATGCGCAGGCGTCCGGCTGATGACGTCACTGAGTTTCACGCATGCGCGCAGTACACTGAAGGCTTTGAAAATGTCGGTTGCAGGTAAGAGCGATTCTCCGTCTTTTTATCTTAAACACCGACTTCGGGACGATTCTTGTGAAATCCGGACACCGTGATCCGCAATCTCGGGACAGTCCTGCCCTCTTCCCCCTCTCTCAGCCCCACGATCCGTACACGGAGCCCGGGGAGCTTCCGGCTGATGAGGGAATGGGAACCGATGGATCTCTCAGACAGAGCTGAGCTCCAGCTATCTAAATGCAAGGATTAGGAACTCGGAGAAAGGGAACAAAAATCTTTTACATCACCAGTTGAGAAAATCTGCATTAGTACTTTTTTCCGCAGATGCTGCCTGGCCTGCAGAACTCCTGCAGTATTTAGTGTGTGTTGCTTCCTTTACCTCCTCTTGCTCTGGACTTTTCGACCGGTGAGAACATGTTTTGTCCCATTCTCTCTGGGTACGTAATGACATCAAACAACTTTGCCCTGGGCAACAAGTAGCTTTCACATCACAAATGTGTCAGACTCCAGTGAGACAGAGAACGGCCCTTCCCTTCATATACATTGGCATTGCATTCACTGAATTCACCACCCTCAGTCATTGGGGGAGGATTCAGGGGGAATATTTATGTAGAATACAGAAACTAGTGATGCCTGTTTGCATTTTGGTGATGCAAAAGTTGCTGGAGAATTTGCAAGTGGGAAGAAGGGGAGTGATATTTGGAAATCTGACTTTTTAAAGCAAAATTTAGCAAGCAAACCACATATGGACAATGTGCAAAAGATTTGGTGAGAAAATCCTCCATTTCCTGTTACAGGCCTGCTACATAGGTTGTGTGAGAGTGCAGATGAACTCGATCAAAGTACTTATCAACAGTGATTTGCCAGCTGTGAAAATGAATACCTCTCTATATAAAATTCACTGTGCACATATTGTCACTGGGTAAAAAATGCACAGTACAAGATTTATCTGCACACTGGTTATTACAAATTAGAGGGGAGATTATTACAAATTAGAGGGGTATAGGAGGGAAGGAGGGGAGGCCTCCAGTGTCCCT